>NC_057804.1:532628389-532697617 GCF_018294505.1 Triticum aestivum | reverse complement strand
ATCGCCCGCCCCCGCCGCCCGCGGCCGGCCCGCCCTCCCCGAAACCAATCCCCACTGCCGGTCCGCCGCCGCACCTTCGAGAGAGTGGGCCACCATATATGATCTTGAGATTTTACGAAGTCAACATAGGTGCCTCGTAGTCGAGTGGAACATCTCCTCCCACTGAACGTACATCGCCAGAAAATACTAAAATTAACACAAGATAAATGCGAGCACCGGGACTTTAACCTTGGTGGGCTCGAGAAACCACTGTCCTCTAACCATCCAACCACATGTTGGTTAGCACGACAAAATGTATGTGGTGACCGTGATGAGCTTATTCTGAAGTCCAGTGACCATATCGTGCTTTCGCTTCAAATACAATGACCGTAAGTGTCGTCAACAAAATACGGAGCACGCATCAAATGCAGAGTCCGTCAGTGTCATCAACAAAATATGGAGACGTATCGTGAGCTAGATACCATTGTACTATTGTATATGCTTATTTTCTTAGTGGCCGATTGCGTGTGTGGTGTGGTGGGCACATCATTTCTAGTTGTGGTGGGTCAACATGAAGACTCATGGGTCGGTTCCATCCTGCGCCACATATAGGTTGGACCGAGACGTGTTATACGGAGACCCATGTGGAGGACTCGGCGTACAACACGAAGCTACCAGAGTCGCGGAGGACTCTATCCCCCCTGGTGATAAGCCGACTATATATGATTTGTAACCCTAGGCCCTTAGTATGTTATACAAGCTTGGGGGCTAGTTCGTCGATAGTATACACACACAATGCTTGTTATTCACGTGTACTTTGTACACACCCCTAACACTAATATACAGTACCAGGAGCAGGCTCTTTCTTCAACTGCAAGGGTCCGATCCAAACTAGGGTAAAACTTTGCCTCGTATTACCATCCAGCCTAACAGCCAGGGATATCCTACTGAATGATATGATGAAATCATATCTGCCAACTACTATTAGAGAGGTGTGTCGGGGGGAGCAATGTGTGCGAGAGAGGCCTAAATATAATGTGCGTGCGGGAGACACGTAGGCACATATATCTGCGTATAGAGGGCTAGTAGAGACCATGCATGTGTATATATGCATGTGAGAGAAATAGTGTTTTCCAAATGAGATTAGTGAAAAGAGTGGTACATAGTAGTCAGAAAGAGAGATAGAGAAACAGAGAGAGCATGTGCGTGAGACACCCCGACACCCTGAGAGAGATTGTGAGCATGTGTGAAAGAGAAATGCCGATGCATATAAAGTGTGTGCACTTATGCGTTAGATAGAGAGATATCTACGTGTAAAAGGCGGTTCTATGCATTAAATTAAAATATAAATGGCATTATTATTTTTGGATGAGATCATGAATTTTGCAAAATTGCGTATGGACAAAAATCGGTCTATCAGACACCCATACTCCATTGAATTCTAGCATGTGCATGTGTTTATCTCATATTATCGATCCATAGAGTGAGAGCGGTTTGAAATACAGGCAATGGATGCGTTTGCAATTCATATATAAACATTAATTAGTGCACTCCATGTTGTTAGTGTGAAGCACTTTATACATTTGTCACTTGCATGGATACATTCCAAATTGCTAGCTATGAAATAAAATACATGTCGAATTCAACATAAAGGGGGTTTCGAAGATTCGAATTCATAGGAAGTGCATTCATCTATTTGAACCCGAGATAATGGCATTTGTAAATCAGATGTAAAAGGGGGCATCAATCTTTGTTGTGATTTTGAACATGGTATATATATTCATACGCATATCTAACTTTTTTTTGCAACCAAGGAGATTATACCTGGAACCATGCATGAACTGAGGTAAGTTGCATATTTTTTAATATATACTCGTGTACAATGTATATTAAAATGTACCCCCTCCATTCCAAAATAATCGTAGCTTTAGGATTTTCAAGAGTAAAGGTTTGTGAAGTTTGACAAATCCTGAAAGTTCAATTCAAGAGAACCGAAAACGTTAATGCTTCTGCTCCCAAATATTGAACGAAGCGCCAAATAGGCCTCTGGTCACCCGAAACCGCGCGAGACTAATGTTTTGGTGGTAGGAAATTACTGTCCTGACTCTGGCCCGTGTAGCCTATCGGCCCGATGTCCAAAGGTCTAAACCGGGGTAGGTTCACCAAGACGCCAGTCTCAACCGCCTCCGAGAAGCATTGATATGCCGTGGGCGCCTAAACACCCATGCGCTCGGCCGAAATCTATCCTGCCCACATTTGGGACACCTGACATGACTGTCCAACCCCCAACCCGCAATATGTCCGAAATTTTAGATGGGGGCAACGTTTGTAACTTTCCCCAAATTTCAAACAAGCGCGTCTCAAACCGAAACATTGTTCCCCCTTAGTTCCCCGCCTCCCTCCGTTTCCCCATTCATACTCCGTGGGCGCGAAAACACCCTCTCCACCAGCCGCGAAACCCCAACCTCCTCCGTCCTCCACCCCATAGCGGCCAATCCACCACCGCCCTCCTCCATCACGCCGGAGCCGGTAACCCGATGTCGTCGTCCAATGCAACCGCAACCGCAATGCCCTCAAGGACTTAGCAGGTGAAGCCGAGGCAGAGCTGGCTCCACGATGCCGACGCCGACGTGCGCCGTACCAGAACCACTCCGACCACGCCGTCCTGCGCCTCACTGTTGCCGCTCCACTGTCGCAACCGTCCACCGCACCGGAGTTGTTCCCCCTACGCCGTCGTTCGCCGCCTCGGATCTGCTTCCTCGCCGCCGATAGACGGCCACCGCACCACACTCAACAACTTGGCCATGGGTTCGTCCAAGGCTGCACCGTCCTCCACAACTTCTGGTTTCTGGCGAACAACAAGATCGTCGGAAAAACAGAAGGCGGACACAGCACTGCCAGCAGAAAGAGGTACTCCTCTTCCCTTATTCATGCAAATCTTACGTATCCGCTCACACCGTATTCATCCCACGAAAGAAACTAGTTGAGCGCTTCTTACTTCATCTTCTTCGTGATACTAAATGCACAAGGTTTCCTCCCTTTTACTATTTCACCTTTGCTAGAGGTCAGTAGCCCGCCTGGATTTCAATTCAGGGTCAGTCGAACCGCAATTAAAAGAAGCAGCACCCGCTTAGGCACACGGAGCACCTAGTCTGCCTATTCCCCGGGGAAGCGGCGCATCGGTGTCTATCATAGGGGTGTGGGGCGCAGGAGCTGATTGCGCCCGATTTGGAGGTCGGCGGGGCTTGAATGGATGGCCGGGGGGCGGTGCCAAGCACGGCGGTGCAGTGAGGTCGAGGGGAGGGCGCAGGCAGGGGAGGAATACTGGGCCGATGGTCACTGGCGTTTTGAGGAAGATCATCAACACTGACTAGCTGGAGGTAGATGAAGGCGATCTCCCCGCTCTTTGTACATCGGACGGTGCAGAAAAAATGGACTGACCTATTTGCTTTCAGTCGACTGTTATTTTCATAGAATCCTGTAGTAATTGAGTGTGCCATGCATGTTGTAGAGCTATCATATGTCTCCCGTCATTTATTTCTCACCGACCTGCTATCTGCTACCTTTACACTGTACTAATTGTGCACACACTTCACCCATACTCACACTATTGTTTTTTTATGCATGGGTATTTCAGACTCTGACGCAGTGTTGATGAATGCAGAAAAGAAAAGACAGAAGTTGCTCCAGTGTAATTCGAAGATAAGCAGTAAGCGTTTCAACGCTCTAATGGGTGCAGTGTCAGCAGTTGGAGACAGTAAAAGTAGCTCTGCAGTTGATGATCTCAATTGCCACACACAACCATCCCAGGTGCTTGCTTTAACTTCGCGCTGTCAAATGTGGTTGCATGTTGCATATGGTGTATAGCTTGTATTGCTACCAATTTGGTTAAATTGCATCTGCTTACTTTACACATTATACCTTTGATAATGACATGCCTTCCTGTTTTTGATACATACTACATATGTCTATTAACCATGTTCGTACATCAAACTAATGCTCTTTTGTATCCCTCGTCAATCACTTATGATGAGATAGTCACCCGGGTGGGTTACTGTGAGACGCCCTACTTGTTTAAAGAGTGCAGTGTCATCCTCCCCACATGATTCTCAAGAAATATCAAGGCTAAATGAAGATAGTCAACGTAGCTCTCTAATTGATCACCGCGATTCCCCCACACCACCATCGCAGGTGCTTGCTCTTACTTGGTAGTGTGATATGTGGTTGCATGTTGCATATGGTGTCTACCTTGTAATGCTTCTAATTAGGGTAAATTGCATCTGCTTAGTTAACACATTATACCTGTGAATATGACATGCCTTCCTGTTTTTGGTACATACTACGTCTTTCTATTAACCATGTTCTTACATCAAACTACTTCTCTTGTGTATCCCTCATCAATGCTCCTAATTTGTTAAATTGCATCTCCTTAGCTTACACATTATACATGTGAAATGACACGCCTTCCTGTTTTTGGTACATACTACATCTGCCTATCACACCATGTTCTTACATCAAACTACTGTTCTTGTGTATCCCGCGTCTATCGCTTATGATGAGACAGTCACGTGCGTGGGTTAATATGAGACACAATACTCTTATAAAGAATGCAATTTCATCCTCTCCACATGATTCTCAAGAAATAGCAAGCCTAAATGAAGATATTGAACGTTGCTCTGTACCTGAAGACAGCACTTCCCCTACACCACCATCACGGGTGCTTGCTCCAACTTCGCAGTGTGATATGTGGTTGCATGTTGCATATGGTGTCTAGCTTGTAATGCTTCTAATTAGGGTAAATTGCATCTGCTTAGTTTACACACTATACCTGTGAATATGACATGCCTTCCTATTTTTGGTACACACTACATCTATGTGTTAACCTTGTTCTTACATGAAACTACCTCTCTTCTGTATCCTACATCAATTACTTACGATGAGTCACCTTTATTCGTTGCATATTGCATATTATTTCTAGCCTGTTGCCACGTATTGCTTCTAATTTGGTCAAATACATTTGTTAGGGCACCCTTTTAATTTGGCAGAGTGATATTGGTTTCATCTTTCATATGGTTTCTAGCTTGCATCGATTCTAACAAGTTCAAGCACCTTGTGCTTAGTTTACACTTTATACATCATACATGTCAATATGTCACGCTGTCCTGTTTTTCATACATATTCCATCCTCCTATCATGCGGCTGCCTTACGTGAAAGTAGTGTTCGTCAGTATCATGCATCAATAAGTTCTGAAGAGCAAATTTTATTCCTTTTTCTTGTGGGTTTGACTTGACAAGGCAAAATCAAGAAAGAGGAAGGAAAAGAGTAAGGAAGGCGATGATGGTGGTCCTCTGCAGCAACGTAGACGGAGCATCTGTACCGATTCTCCTTGTACTGATAGTGCATTACATGGTCCAAGTCTCCGCTCCCCTACTCCACCATCTAAGGTGCTTGCTCTAACTTGGCAGTGTGATATCTGGTTGCATGTTGCATATGGTGTCTAGCTCGTATTGCTCCTAATTAGTGTAAACTGCATCTGCTTAGCTTACACATGATACATGTGAATATGACACGCTTTCCTGTTTTTGGTACATACTATATCTGTCTACCACACCATGTTCTTACATGAAACTACTCTTCTTGTGTATCATGCATCAGTCACTTATGATGGGACACCTTTAAGTTGGCAGTGTGATATTGGTTTGCGT
The DNA here is from genome assembly GCF_018294505.1 of Triticum aestivum. Taxonomy (NCBI): domain Eukaryota; kingdom Viridiplantae; phylum Streptophyta; class Magnoliopsida; order Poales; family Poaceae; genus Triticum; species Triticum aestivum. Next base: position 532,691,932 of record NC_057804.1, on the reverse strand, counting down.
CTTGAATATGATTTCTAGCATGTATTGCTTCTAGTTTGATGAACGCCACCTATGACAAGATAGTTTTAACTTGGCAGAGTGATATTGATTGCACCTTCCATATGGTGTCTTGCAGTGTTTCTAATTTGTTGAAGTGCCTTCTGCTTAGTTACCACATCATAGGTGTGAATATGTCAAGCTGTCCATTTTTTTCGTACATATTCCATCCTCGTATCATGACTTTGCCTTTCATCAGAGTAGTGTTTGTCAGTATCATGCATGAATGAGTTCTGAAGAGCGAATGATATTCCTTTTTCTTGTCGGTATGACCTCACAATGCAAAATCAATAAAGCTGAAGGAAATTGGCAAGGCAGAGCAACTGAAACGGAGGTTCTCTACAGATTCTACTCCGCCATCCTCCCAACAAGATTCACAAGACAACACAAGGCTGGACAGTCAACGTAGTTGTGTAGATGATGAGCACATCTCCCCTACTCCACCATCACAGGTGCTTTCTCTAACTTGACACTATTATATGTGGTTGCATATTGCGTATGATGTCTACCTTGTATTGCTTCTAACTTGAATTGCATCTGCTTACTTTACACATAATGCCTGTGAATATGACACATGTTCCTGTTTCTAGAACATACGTGTACACGATGAGCACATCTCCCCTACTCCACCATCACAGGTGCTTGCTCTTAGTTGGAACTGTTATACGTGGTTGCGTTTTCCGTATGATGTCTAGTTTGTATTACTTCTGATTATGTTGAATTGCATCTGTGTAGCTTACAACTTATACCTGCAACGATCACTTACCCATAAGACACATTTAACTTGGGACTGTGATGTAGGTTGCATCTTGCATTATCTTCTAGCTTGTACTGCTTCTAATTTCTTGAAATGGCACTTACGACGAGACACTTTTTACCTGATAGAGTGATATTGGTTGCATGTTCATATGGTGCCTAGCTTTCATTTCTTCTAATTATGTTGAAATGCCTTCCGCTTACTGTTTTTTCATACATATTCCATCCTCCTATCGTACGTGTGAATATGAAACGTTGTCTTTTTTGTATATATTCCATCCTCCTGCGCTTGCCTTACATCAAAGTAGTGTTCGTCTGTATCATGCATCAACCAGTTATGCAGAGCTAATTTTATTCATCTTCTTGTGGTTTTGACTTCATAAGGCAATATCAGAAAATAGGAAGGAAAAGAGTAAGTTAGGGGATGTTGGTGGTACTCCGCACCGACGCAAACAGAGACTCTCTAGATTTTCCATTGCTACTGCTAATGAAGTTGAAGTCCCAAGTCTACATGATGAGTTCATCTCCCGCACTCCACCATCGCAGGTGCTTGCTCTAAGTTGACAGTGTGATAATTGGTTTCATGTTGCATGTGTTGTCTAGCCTGTATTTCTTCTATTTTGATTAAATTGCACCTGCTGAGTTTATACGTTATACATGTGCATATGACATGGCTTTCTGTGTCTAGAATACAATGCATCTATCTATCATACCATGTTCTTACATCAAAGTACTGTTGTTGTGTATCCCGCATCAGTAACTCATGATTGGACGCTTTTAACATGGCAGTTTGATAGTGGTTGCATCTTGCATTGATTTCTATGTTGTACTGCTTCTAATTTTTCGAATTGCCACTTATGACAAGACACTTTTAACTTGGCAGAGTAATATTGGTTGCATCTTTCATATGGTGTCTAGCTTGCATTACTTCTATTTTCTTGAAAATCCTTCTGCTTAGTTTGCACATCATAGCTGTGAATATGTCATGACGTCCTGTTTTTCTTACATATTCCATCCTCATACGGTTGTCTTACATCAAAGTATTGCTTGTCTGTATCATGCATCAATGAGTTTTGAAGAGTGATTTTATTCTTTTGTGTTGTGGGTACAGCTTGACATGGCAAAGTCAAAAAAGAGCAAGGAAAATAATATAGTAGGGAGTGCTATTACTCGTCGGGTGAAACGGAAAAGGCTCTGCCGTCAAGATTCTGCTGGTACTTATAGTGCAGTAGAATGTCCAAGTCCACCGGCTAAATCTACAAACACAATATCACCTGCTCCACCAGCTGTAGCATCCGCTTCAACTGTACCAGCATCTCAACCAGTTACTCGTTCGTTTGCTCTGGAACTGGCCAGTTCCCAAGCTGCCTTCACACCTAACACTACTTCTGAAGCACTGTTGACACAACAGGACTTGGCAAGATCAGATGAACCTCATGAGCATCAACACCAAGACGGTACCTGACCGAGTCAAGTTGCAGTTGCATGCTCCTTTATATGTACTCTCACAGTTTGATGTACACTAACACTTTCCATATTCGTTGTTGAACTAGCACCACGACGCAAGCGGAAACAGACATCAGGGATAATGCTTGACAGATTAATAAAATCTAAAGGAGGAAGAATGGAGATCCATTTTGAGGCAGGTTTAAAAAGGCCACGTGATGCTACAGAGTCAGCCAAGTTAGTATCAGATGCAGCCGTTGCCGTTAGGTGTCATGCGCGTATCCTCCCAACATGGATCCAGTACAGGAATGAGAAAGACAATACCTAGTTTAACACCTTCCTTGACCATTTATCTATAAGTAATGTTATTCATCGCAATTAGTAATATTGTCTTGCCCTGTCCCATACTTTCTAGCTTCCTCCTAATAAGACTCACATTCTTTTTTCAACAGATGAGGTTCAAGTTGGATCCGAAAGATGATGCAACTAAACAAGCATGCACTCATGTTTTCTAGTCTGCTCTGCGACAGTATCGGTACCACCTTAGAAAATATCACTTTGAAGGCAAGGCTAACAATGAAATCGCCCAAACATCTCCAGTGGAATATATTACAGATGAAGACTGGACAGCCCTTGTTAAACACTGGTCTGATCCAAAGTATAAGGTAGGCTATATGTATTTGATCAGACCACATATTGAACTTGTATTTATGTATGTGCCTTACAAGTGTATCTTCTTCTAGGCTAACTGCAGAACAAAACCAACCGTTCTAAAGTGAAATTCCAACAGACAACAGGATCTCGTAGCTATATTGCACACTGCGAGGCTCTTGTAAATAGCTGCTACTTCCTTCTTCTTTTTTGTGCCATATTATCGTATCTATATTGACTTGTTCCAAATACAGCGGAAAGCCCGTGCGGACCAAAAAGAACCTGAACCGAATGTAGTGTAAATCTTCAAGGATTGCCACACCAGCAAGATGAAGGGCATGAGCACACTAGTTCAAGCCGCTGTTGTAAGTCCTTACTCCTCCTGCCTTGAACTGATTGGTACTGTGATGTGTTCATTTAACTACTTGGTTTGCAGCCAATGTCAGTTACTCTGTTCACTTTTATACAAGGTGTCTTAACATATCATTTCACCTTACATGGTTTAAAAGAGATGAAGGATATTCTTTTGGTCTTGATCTGCAATCTAGTTGTTATGTTCACGTGCGCACACAATGATAAAATAGCATGTTTGTTTTATATCTGTTTGCCCATGATATGAATGATGTCATACTATGTTCATCCTACTTTAAACCATGTCTCTTTATCCTTAGATGTCAACGAATGTGAGGAAATAGACAATACAGTAGGCATGATACATGGACATATGTTCTGAAAGTGATTTTATTATGTAGTTGGCACTACAATACATGCTAATGTATTACAGTAGTTCACCAAAATAAGTTATGTATAAACGTTTAACCTACTTTGGTTGTTTTTGTCTCATTAGTAACTCACTGGTACACTAATCTACAAGTTCAAACTTTCAGGAAGCTATGGAACAAATGATTGAACAGCCACAACCACCTGAAGGTGACAAGGCTACTACAGGCACAATGTCACCTCTTGCTGCAGTGCGTCAGTATCTCTCCACTAACTGTGCAAAAAGCACCTTCCTGCGTAATTCTGGGTTGGTTGTCAAGGTAACCTCGTCCAAATCGCCTACTGAACAAAATCTTCCTGCTAGACAGAGTGATATATCTGTGCTCCAGACACAAGTCCAATCCCTAATGGACGTTGTTTCGGAAACAAGAATAGTGGTTGAGAAATGACGTCAAGATATGAATGGTTTTGAAACCAGACTATCAGACATTCGCTTCGTTGTTGAAGAGCAATGGCGGAAAAAAGGTGGAGATCATGCTGCTCCATCAGATTCTACAGCCTGAAACATTAGCACTCAGGTCAAATGATATGTGCTTTTATACATCTGATGGTGCTTTTATCTGGAAGGACTATAAACTTTATGCCAATAGGCCTTTTGTTGTATGATTAGAATTTATTTTGTTGTGATACAACATTTATGATGCTGCCACAGGCTGCAGTAATTATGACGCTATTTTTGTATAGTGTAGGTTTATCTTAGTAATGTATTCGGACGAAAGCTTCGTAGGAGTCCAACATGCCAACATTCGTCCGGCCCATTCCAATTGGGCTAAAAACGATTACGGGCCGAAATTGGCATGTAGCCCACTAAAGATATCTGGGCTTATATTAGCATAAGCTTTCAAATTTTTCTGGTAGGCTTGTGCCCATAGTGGGCCTTTAACAGGCCTAAACATAATTTGGGCCCTCAGTAAAAGTAGGCCGTTTACAGGTGTAAATATGTCGAGCCCATAAAAAACATGGGCCTTTAATAGACCGAAAGTGAGATTGGGCCCTGATTGTGCCAAATAACCCACTAGACTTAGCAGGCCGAAATGGTAGCCCATTTACGATGCGGATATTTGACAGGCCGAAATTCGGACGGGCCGTAAATGCGCCGACCTAATACACGGGCCTTTAACAGGCCGGAACTTCGGTCGGGCTAGATTATCGTCATTTTTATATGGGCCGTTAATGGGCCCGATATGACGTTGGGCCACATATGGCCCATGGTTTACGTCCGGTGTTAACGGGTTGAAAATGACAACAGGCCGAAAGTGGGCCAAATCTATAGTGGGCCTCTAACAGGCCGAATGAGAGACATGGCCGAATATGACCCAAATCCTTCACGGTCGTTTATGGCCTGAAAGTTTTGATGGCCTGTAAATGGGCCCAAATGAAGTCGGACCTTTAACAGGCCGGAAATACACCGGGCCGTAATTCGGCCCAATTACTTAGCGGACTGTTAACGGGCCAGAAGTGACCATGGGCCGCATTGATGACAAGTTTAGACCAGGACGTTGACGGGCCGATTTGACAGAGAATGTTGGGCCTTTAGCTGGGTCGGCCCATTATGGTCTGCAGAATCTTGTGGGCCTTTAGCTGGGTCGGCCCATTGTGGTCCGCAAAATCTTGTGCGCCTTTAGCTGGGCCGACCTATTATGGTCCGCTAAATTTTGTGGGCCTTTAACTGGGCCATCCCATTATGGTCCGCTAAATCTTATGGGCCTTTGGTTGGGCTGGGCCATTTAAACTTTGTGGGCCACTTTTGGGCCGTTCCACATGTCAACATATCATATGCCCATCTCGATCGTTGGATGAGTGACACCTGTGCCAACGCGGAGCTGACACGTTGATCCGTTAGCCAATGAGAATTTTACACGTGGAAAATCGGCATTGGTCGTGGCTATTAATGGGTTATCGGATCCAAAATCCGACCTAATAGCTTAACGGCGTTCCGTTACGGTGGATGCCACGTGTCGGTCACCCTTTGACGAAAGCACTTATGTGACGCGCGATTTATCGTCATAGAAGTGGACACTTCCATGATGATAATTTTGGTAATGTCATGGAACACTTCTACGACAGCACAGGTATGACTATCTTGATTCTGTCATAAATTTGTCATGGATGTACATGCATGACAAAAAACGCGACCTACTGTGACAAACATGTATCATCACGGAAGTGTATTTTTTTTGTAGTGTTATCCAGTGCACAGTGCCAGTTCCTATTTGTTGCCTGTTTTTGTATCGCAGAAAATCCATATCTAACAAAGTCCAAACGTGATGCAACTCCACGGAGGATTATTTTGGAATGTTTGTGATTTTTGGGAGTTGGAATTATCGCAAACGGAGGCCCACACAGACCACGATACACCAGGGCGCGCCCTAGGCTCCTGGCGCATGGTGGTGTATGGTGCTCACCTCGTACGTCGGTTGGAGTTGTACTTCGGGCGCAAGGAAGCTTATATCAGGAAAAAATCCTGTAAAAAGATCAACGCAATTGGAGTTACGGATCTCCGAGAATATAAGAAATGGTTTTCGGCCAGAACTGGGGAGCGCGAAACAGAAGAGAGCAGAGAGGGAGATCCAATCTCGGAGAGGCTCCCGCCCCTCCGCCGCCATGGAGACCAAGGACCAGAGGGGGAACTCTCCTCCCATCTAGGGGGAGGCCAAGGAAGAAGAAGAAGGAGGGGGTTCTCTCTGTTGGGGAACGTAGTATTTCAAAAATTACCCTAGGCACACGCAAGATCATGGTGATGCATAGCAACGAGAGGGGAGAGTGTTGTCCATGTACCCTCGTAGACCGAAAGTGGAAGCGTTAGCACAACGCGGTTGATGTAGTCGTACGTCTTCACGATCCGACCGATCCAAGTACCGAACGTACGGTACCACCAAGTTCAGCACACGTTCAGCTTGATGACGTCCCTCGAACTCCGATCCAGCCGAGCTTTGAGGATGAGTTTTGTCAGCACGACGGCGTGGTGATGGTGATGATGTTTCTACCGACGCAGGGCTTTGCCTAAGCACCACTACGATATGATCGAGGTGGAATATGGTGGAGGGGGGCACCACACATGGCTAAGAGATCAAGAGATCAATTGTTGTGTCTAGAGGTGCCCCCCTGCCCCCGTATATAAAGGACGGAGGGAGAGGCAGGCCCTAGAGGGGGCGCACCAAGTGTGGGGAGTCCTACTAGGACTCCCAAGTCCTAGTAAGATTCCCCTTTCCTTTCAGAAGTAGGAGAGAAGGAAAGAGGGGGAGAGGGAGAAGGAAAAGGGGGTTGCACCCCTTGTCCAACTCAGACCACAGGGGGGGCGCCTCCTTCCTTTTGGCCTCTCTCCTCTATTCCCGTATGGCCCAATAAGGCCCAATACTTCTCCCGGTGAATTCCCGTAACTGCCCGGTACTCCGAAAATACCCGAATCACTCGGAACCTTTTCGATGTCCGAATACAGTCGTCCAATATATCGATCTTTATGTCTCGACCATTTAGAGACTCCTCGTCATGTCCCCGATCTCATCCGGGACTCCGAACTACCTTCATTACACCAAAACACATAAACTCATAATATAAATCGTCACCGAATGTTAAGCGTGCGGACCCTACGAGTTTGAGAACTATGTAGACATGACTGAGACACGTCTCCGGTCAATAACCAATAGCGGAACCTGGATGCTCATATTGGCTCCCACATATTCTACAAATATCTTTATCGGTCAAACCGCATAACAACATATGTTGTTCCCTTTGTCACCGGTATGTTACTTGCCCGAGATTCGATCGTCGGTATCTCAATACCTAGCTCAATCTCGTTACCAGCAAGTCTCTTTACTCGTTATGTAATGCATCATCCCGCAACTAACTCATTAGTCACATTGCTTGCAAGGCTTTATAGTGATGTGCATTACTGAGAGGGCCCAGAGATACCTCTCCGACAATCGGAGTGACAAATCCTAATCTCGAAATACGCCAACTCAACATGTACCTTCGGAGACACCTGTAGAGCTCCTTTATAATCACCCAGTTACATTATGACGTTTGGTAGCACACAAAGTGTTCCTCCGGTAAACGGGAGTTACATAATCTCATAGTCATAGGAACATGTATAAGTCATGAAGAAAGCAATAGCAACATACTAAACGATCAAGTGCTAAGCTAACGGAATGGGTCAAGTCAATCACATCATTATCCTAATTATGTGATCCCGTTAATCAAATGACAACTCATGTCTATGTCTAGGAAACACAACCATCTTTGATCAACGAGCTAGTCAAGTAGAGGCATACTAGTGACACTATGTTTGTCTATGTATTCACACATGTATTATGTTTCCGGTTAATACAATTCTAGCATGAATAATAAATATTTATCATGAAATAAGGAAATAAATAATAACTTTATTATTGCCTCTAGGGCATATTTCCTTCAGTCTCCCACTTGTACTAGAGTCAATAATCTAGTTCACATCACCATGTGATGTGACACCAATATTCACATCTGTATGTGATTAATACCCATAGTTTACATTGTCATGTGATCAACACCCAAAGTGTTTACTAGAGTCAATAATCTAGTTCACATCGCTATGTGATTAACACCCAAAGAGTACTAAGGTATGATCATGTTTTGCTTGTGAGAGAAGTTTAGTCATTGGGTCTGTCAAATTCAGAGCCGTATTTATTTTGCAAATATTCTATGTCTACAAAGCTCTGCATGGAGATACTCTAGCTAATTGCTCCCACTTTCAATATGTATCCAGATTGAGACTTAGAGTCATCTGGATTGGTGTAAAAGCTTGCACCGATGTAACTTTTACGACGTTCTCTTTATTCACCTCCATAATCGAGAAAATATTTCCTTAGTCCTCACTAAGGATATTCTTGACCGCTGTCCAGTGATCTACTCCTAGATCAAAATTGTACTCCCTTTGCCAACTCAGAACAAGGTATACAATAGGTCTGGTGCACAGCATAGCATACTTAGAACCTATGACTGAGGCATAGGGAATGACTTTTCATTCTTTGTCTATTTTTTGCTATGGCCGGGTTTTGGGTCTTACTCAACTTCACACCTTGCAACACAGGCAAGAACTCCTTATTTGACTGTTCCATTTTGAATTACTTCAAAATCTTATCAAGGTATGTACTCATTGAAAAAAATCTTATCAAGCATCTTGATCTATCTCTATAGATCTTGACGCTCAATGTGTAAGCAGCTTCACCAAGATCTTTCTTTGGAAAACTCCTTTCAAATACTCCTTTATTCTTTCCAGAAAATTCTACATTATTTCTGATGAACAATATTTCATTCACATATTGTTATCAGAGAGGCTGTAGTGCTCCCACTCACTTTCTTGTAAATACAGGCCTTTCAAAAAGTCTATATAAAACCATATGATTTGATCAATTCATCAAAGCATATATTCCAACTCCGAGATGCTTGCACCAGTCCATTGATGGATCGCTGGAGCTTGCACATTTTGTTAGCACCTTTAGGTTGACAAAACTTCTTGGTTGTATCATATACAACACTTCTTTAAGAAATATCCATTTAAGGAATGCAGTTTTGACATCCATTTGCCAAATTTCATAAAATGTGGCAATTGCTAACATGATTTGGACCGACTTAAGCATCGTTACGAGTGTGAAAATCTCATCGTATTCAACATCTTGAACTTATCGAAAAACTTTCGCAACAAGTCGAGCTTTGTAGATAGTAACACTATTATCAGTGTTCGTCTTCCTCTTGAAGATCCAATTATTTAACATGGCTTGCTGATCATCAAGCAAGTCAACCAAAGTCCACACTTTGTTCTCATACATGGATCCTATCTCAGATTTTATGGCCTCAAACCATTTCGCGGAATGTGGGCTCATCATCACTTCCGCATAGTTTGTAGGTTCATCATGGTCTAGAAACATGACTTCCAGAACACGATTACCGTACCACTCTGGTGCGGATCTTACTCTGGAAGACCTACGAGGTTCTGTAGTAACTTGATCTGAAGTTTCATTATCATCATCATTAGCTTCCTCACTAATTGGTGTAGGAATCACTAGAAATGATTTTTGTGATGAACTACTTTCCAATCAGGGAGAAGATACAATTACCTTATCAAGTTCTACTTTCCTCCCACTCACTTCTTTCAAGAGAAAATTCTTCTCCAGAAGGATCCATTTTAGCAACGAGTATCTTGCCTTCGGATTTGTGATAGAAGATGTACCCAACAGTTTCCTTTGGGTATTCTATGAAGACGCACTTCTCCGATTTGGGCTTGAGCTTATCAGGTTGAAAAACTTTTTCACATAAGCATTGCAGCTCCAAACTTTAAGAAACGACAATTTTGGTTTCTTGCCAAACCATAGTTCATAAGGCGTCGTCTCAACAGATTTCGATAGTGCCCTATTTAAAGTGAATGCAACTGTCTCTAATGCATAACCCCAAAACGATAGTGGTAAACCGATAAGAGACATCATAGATTGCACAATATCCAATAAAGTGCGGTTACGACATTCGGACACACCATAACATTGTAGTGTTCCAGGTGGTTTGAACTGTGAAACTATCCCACATTGTTTTATATGAAGGCCAAACTCATAACTCAAATATTCTCCTCCACGATCAGATCATAGAAACTTTATTTTATTGTTACGATGATTCTCCACTTCACTCTGAAATTCTTTGAACTTTTCAAATGTTTCAGACTTGTGTTTCATTAATTATATATACCCATATCTACTCAAATCATCTGTGAAGGTCAGAAAATAATGATACTCGCCACGAGCATCAACACTCATTGGATCGCATACATCAGTATGTATTATTTCCAATAAGTCAGTACCTCATTCCATTGTTCCAGAGAACGGAGTTTTAGTCATCTTTCCCAAAAGGCACGGTTCGCAAGCATCAAATGATTCATAATCAAGTGATTCCAAAAGTCCATCTTTATGGAGTTTCTTCATGCACTTTACACCGATATGACCCAAACGACAGTGCCACAAATAAGTTGCACTATCATTATCTACTTTACATATTTTGGCATCAATATTATGAATATGTGTACCACTACGATCGAGATCCAACAAATTATTTTCATTGGGTGTATGACCATCGAAGGTTTTATTCATGTAAACAAAACAACAATTATTCTCTGATTTTAAATGAATAACCGTATTGCAAGAAACATGATCAACTCATATTCATGCTCAACGCAAACACCAAATAACATTTATTTAGGTTCAACACTAATCCCAAAAGTATAGGGAGTGTGCGATGATGATCATATCAATCTTGGAACTACTTCCAACACACATCGTCACTTCACCCTCAACTAGTTTCTGTTTATTCTGTAATTCCTCTTTCGAGATACTAATCTTAGCAACTGAACAAGTATCAAATACTTAGGGGCTACTATAAACACTAGTAAGGTACACATCAATAACCTGTATATCAAATATACCCTTGTTCACTTTGCCATCCTTCTTATCCACCAAATATTCAGGAGATTTTCCGCTTCCAGTGACTATTTCCTTTGCAATAGAAGCACTTAGTTTCAGGCTTTGGTCTAGCTTTGGGCTTCTTCACGCGAGTGACAACTTGCTTGCCATTCTACTTGAAGTTCCCTTTCTTTTCCTTTGCCCTTTTCTTGAAACTAGTGATCTTGTTTAATCATCAACACTTGATGCTTTTTATTGATTTCTACCTTCGTTGATTTCAGCATCACGAAGAGCTCGGGAATCATTTTCGTCATCCCTTGCATACTATAGTTCATCGCGAAGTTCTAATAACTTAGTGATGGTGGCTAGAGAACTTTGTCAATCACTATCTTATCTGGAAGATTAACTCCCACTTGATTCAAGCAATTGTAGTACTCAGACAATCTAAGCACTTGCTCACTAGTTGAGCAATTCTCCTCCATCTTTTAGGCGAAGTATTTATCAGAGGTCTCATACCTCTTGACACGGGCATGAATCTGAAATATCAATTTCATCTCATGGAACATCTCATATGTTCCATGACGTTTCAAAAACGTTTTTGTAGTCCCGGTTCTAAGCCATAAAGCATGGTGCACAAAACTATCAAGTAGTCATCATATTGAGCTAGCCAAACATTCATAACGTCTGCACCTGCTCCTGCAATAGGTCTATCACCTAGCGGTGCATCAAGGACATAATTCTTCTATGCAGCAATGAGGATAAACCTCAGATCACGGACCAAGTCCGCATCATTGCTACTAACATTTTTCAACTTAGTTTTCTCTAGGAACACATATAAAAACATGGGGAAGCAACAACGCGAGTTATTGATCTACAACATAATTTGCAAAATACTACCACGACTAAGTTCATGATAAATTAAAGTTCAATTAATCATATTACTTAAGAACTCCCACTTAGATAGACATCCCTCTAATCATCTAAGTGATCACGTGATCCAAATCAACTAAACCATGTCCGATCATCATGTGAGATGGAGCAGTTTTCAATGGTGAACATCACTATGTTGATCATATCTACTATATGATTCACGCTCGACCTTTCGGTCTTAGTGTTCTGAGGCCATATCTGTATATGCTAGGCTCGTCAAGTTTAACCTGAGTATTCCGCGTGTGCAACTATTTTGCACCCGTTGAATTTGAACGTAGAGCCTATCACACCCGATCATCACGTGGTGTCTCAACACGAAGAACTTTCGCAATGGTGCATACTCAGGGAGAACACTTATACCTTGAAATTTAATGAGAGATCATCTTATAATGCTACCGTCAATCAAAGCAAAATAAGATGCATAAAGGATAAACATCACATGCAATCAATATAAGTGATATGATATGGCCATCATCATCTTGTGCTTGTGATCACCATCTCCGAAGCACCGTCATGATCACCATCGTCACCGGTGCGACACCTTGATCTTCATCGTAGCATCGTTGTCGTTTCGCCACCTATTGCTTCTACGACTATGGCTACCGCTTAGTGATAAAGTATAGCACAACATGATCATCTGTTGCATTGCATACAATAAAGCGACAACCATATGGCTCCTGCCAGTTGCCGATAACTCAGTTACAAAACATGATCATCTCATACAATAAAATATAGGATCACGTCTTGACCATATCACATCACAACATGCCCTGCAAAAACAAGTTAGACGTCCTCTACTTTGTTGTTGCAAGTTTTATGTGGCTGCTACGAGTTGAGCAAGAACCGTTCTTACCTACGCATCAAAACCACAACGATAGTTCGTCAAGTTAGTGTTGTTTTAACTTTCTCAAGGACCGGGCGTAGCCACACTCGGTTCAACTAAAGTTGGAGAAACTGACACCCGCCAGCCACCTATGTGCAAAGCACGTCGGTAGAACCAGTCTCGCGTAAGCGTACGCGTAATGTCGGTCCGGGCCGCTTCATCCAACAATACTGCCGAACCAAAGTATGACATGCTGGTAAGCAGTATGACTTGTATCGCCCACAATTCACTTGTGTTCTACTCGTGCATATAACATCTATGCATAAAACCAGGCTCGGACACCACTATTGGGGAACATAGTATTTCAAAAATTTCCCTACGCACACGCAAGATCATGGTGATGCATAGCAACGAGAGGGGAGAGTGTTGTCCACGTACCCTCGTAGACCGAAAGCGGAAGCGTTAACACAACACGGTTGATGTAGTCGTACGTCTTCACGATCCGACTGATCCAAGTACCGAACGTACGGCACCTCCGAGTTCAGCACACATTCAGCTTGATGACGTCCCTCGAACTTCGATCCAGCCGAGCTTTGAGGGTGAGTTTCGTCAGCACGACGGCATGGTGATGGTGATGATATTGCCACCGACGCAGGGCTTTGCCTAAGCACCGCTACGATATGATCGAGGTGGAATATGGTGGAGGGGGGCACCACACACGACTAAGAGATCAAGAGATCAATTGTTGTGTCTAGAGGTGCCCCCCTGCCCCCGTATATAAAGGAGGGAGGGAGAGGCCGGCCCTAGAGGGGGCGCACCACGTGTGGGGAGTCCTAATAGGACTCCCAAGTCCTAGTAGGATTCCCCTTTCCTTTCCGGAGTAGGAGAGAAGGAAAGAGGGGGAGAGGGAGAAGGAAAAGGGGGTTGCACCCCTTGTCCAATTCGGACCAGAGGGGGGGCACCTCCTTCCTTTTGGTCTCTCTCCTCTATTCCCGTATGGCCCAATAAGGCCCAATACTTTTCCCGGTGAATTCCCGTAACTCCCCGGTACTCCGAACATACCTGAATCACTCGGAACCTTTCCGATGTCCGAATATAGTCGTCCAATATATCGATCTTTACGTCTCGACCATTTCGAGATTCCTCGTCATGTCCTCGATCTCATCTGGGACTCCAAACTACCTTAGGTACATCAAAACACATAAACTCATAATATAAATCATCACCGAACGTTAAGCGTGCAGACCCTACGAGTTTGAGAACTATGTGGACATGACCGAGACACATCTCTGGTCAATAACCAATAGCGGAACCTGGATGCTCATTTTGGCTCCCATATATTCTACAAAGATCTCTACCGGTCAAACCGCATAACAACATACATTGTTCCCTTTGTCATCGGTATGTTACTTGCCCGAGAATCGATCGTCGGTATCTCAATACCTAGTTCAATCTCGTTACCAGCAAGTGTCTTTACTCGTTATGTAATGCATCATCCCGCAAGTAACTCATTAGTCACATTGCTTGCAAGGCTTTATAGTGATGTGCATTACCGAGAGGGACCAGAGATACCTCTCCGACAATCGGAGTGACAAATCCTAATGTCGAAATACGCCAACTCAACATGTACCTTCGGAGACACCTGTAGAGCTCCTTTATAATCACCCAGTTACGTTGTGACGTTTGGTAGCACACAAAGTGTTCCTCCGGTAAACGGGAGTTACATAATCTCATAGTCATAGGAACATGTATAAGTCATGAAGAAAGCAATAGCAACATACTAAACGATCAAGTGCTAAGCTAACGGAATGGGTCAAGTCAATCACATCATTATCCTAATGATGTGATCTTGTTAATCAAATGACAACTCATGTCTATCACTAGGAAACACAACCATCTTTGATCAACGAGGTAGTCAAGTAGAGGCATACTAGTGACACTATGTTTGTCTATGTATTCACACATGTATTATGTTTCCGGTTAATACAATTCTAGCATGAATAATAAACATTTATCATGAAATAAGGAAATAAATAATAACTTTATTATTGCCACTAGGGCATATTTCCTTCACTCTCCCCCTCGCTTCCGGTGGCGCCGGAGTGCCGACGGGGCAACGATCGGGACGGTGATCTACATCAACAATCTTGCTACCGTCAACGCCAACTCTCCCCCCCCCCCTCTATGGAGCGGTGTAACACCCCTTCTGTCCGTTGTAATCTCTAATTAAACATGGTTCTAAACTCCATATATTATTTCCCAATGATCTATGGTTATCCTATGATGTTTGAGTAGATCCGTTTTGTCCTATGGGTTCATTGTAATCTTGGTTGGTATGATTGTATATTTTATTTATGGTGCTGTCCTACGGTGCCCTCCATTCTCACGCAAACGTGAGGGACCCCCGCTATAGGGTGTTGCAATATGTTTGCTTATTGTCAGTGTTGCGGGGGTAACAGCAGCCTAAACACGGATAAGTGGGTCATGGCATATGGGAGTAAAAATGACTTGATACTTAATGCTATGGTTGGGTTTCACGACCTTAATGATCTTTAGTAGTCGCGGATGCTTGCTAGAGTTGCAATCATAAGTGCATATGATCCAAGTAGAGAAAGTATGTTAGCTCATGCCTCTCCCTCATATAAAATTGCAAGAATGATTACCGGTACTTGTTATCGATTGCCTAGGGACAAATGACTTTCTCATTGACAAAAGCTATCTACCTTTACTTTCCCGCAATTTATTCATAGTTTTATTCTCGCAAAGTACTCACAGTTTTATTTTTGCAAAATAGTTTCATACTTGTTCTAGGTAAAACAAGCGTCAAGTGTACGTAGAGTTGTATCGGTGGTCGATAGAACTTGAGGGAATATTTGTTCTGCCTTTAGCTCCTCATTGGGTTTGACACTCTTATTTATCGAACAAGGCTACAAACGATCCCCTATACTTGTGGGTCATCAAGTCCTTTTTCTGGCACTGTTGCCGGGGAGCAATAGCGTCGGGTGAATATTCTCGTGTGTGCTTGTTTGCTTTATCACTAATTGGTTTTTATTTCCTGTTCTAAGTTGTTCTCTATCTTTAGTTATGGATATGGAACATGAAACACCAAAAAAATTAGTTGTACTTGCTACTCATGGAGATGGGGAACCTCCTAAAACCCTCGATGCTCATTATGCGAAAAATATTATGCACTTATTTGATAATCCTGAGAAAACCCCATTCAACTTGATAATGGGAGTAACATTGGATCAACGTGAATACTTTAGGGATTACCGCTTGACTCATAAAGGGAAATTGTTATGGGATCAAATTCATATGTTGCATTGGTATGCTCGGGAGCTATGCTTGAGATATGATTATACTTGTTACTCTAGGATGAAAGCTCCACACCTTCCTTTTTCATGTGAATTTAGTGGTAATGAAACCTTGGCTTCTTATTCTAATGGTATATATGATTACTATGATGTGGAACGAATAGAAGAATTTGTTGCTTTTAAGGGTGCTTGTGAAATTGAATCTTTGTTTGAAAAGTTTGAAGATTTTGATGATTCAGTTTATAGACCTGAAAATTTTGCCATCCTTAAATATTGCTATGATAATTACAAATACAATTCCAATATTGATGAATTTATTGAGAAAATCTCCGCTGTCCAAGAAGAGACTAATATTTTACAGGAGTTTATGGAAGAAGGAATTGATGAAATTGTGAGCTCATTGTATGAAAAAGATGATGAGGAGAGCGAAGAACAAAAGGAGGAAGAGCGGATTAGCTACCCGTTCCCACCTTCTAATGAGAGTAACTCTTCAACTCATACATTGTTTAATGTCCCTTCATTCTTACCGAAGGATGAATGTTGTGATAATTGTTATGATCCCGTTGATTATTTTGAAATATCCCTTTTTGATGAACTTGATGCTTGTGGCCAAGATGCCAATATGAATTATGCTATTGGAGATGAACTTGTTATTGTTCCTTATGTTAAACATGAAATTGTTGCTATTGCACCCTGATACGTCTCCAACGTATCTATAGTTTTTGATTGCTCCATGCTACTTTATCTACTGTTTTAGGCAATATTGGGCTTTATTATCCACTTTTATATTATTTTTGGGACTAACCTATTAACCGGAGGCCCAGCCCAGAATTGCTGTTTTATGCCTATTTCGGTGTTTCGAGGAAAAGGAATATTAGATGGAGTCAAAACGGAACGAAATCAACTGGAGAAGTTATTTTTGGAAGGAAACCCACCTGATGGACTTGGACTCCACGTCAGAACATATGGGAGGTTCCCATGAGGGTGGGGGCGCGCCCACCCCCCTAGGACGCGCCCCCTGCCTCGTGGGGCCCCCGTAGCTCCATCGACGTACCCCTTGCACCCATATATACCTACGTACCCTAAAACTTCCAGAACAGAAGATAGATCGGAAGTTCCGCCGCCGCAAGCCTCTGCAGCCACCAAAAACCTCTTGGGAGCCCTTCCCGGCACCCTGCCGAAGGGGGATCCTTCACTGGTGGCCATCTTCATCATTCGGGCGCTATCCATGACAAGGAGGTAGTTCACCCTCGGGGCTGAGGGTATGTACCAGTAGCTATGTGTTTGATCTCTCTCTCTCTCGTGTTCTCTCTCGTGTTCCCTCTATGGCACGATCTTGATGTATCCCGAGCTTTGCTATTGTAGTTGGATCTTATGATGTTTCTCCCCCTCTACTCTCTTGTGATGAATTGAGTTTCCCCTTTGAAGTTATCTTATCGGATTGAGTCTTTTATGAGAACACTTGATGTATGTCTTGCCGTGCTTATCTGTGGTGACAATGGGATATCATGTGCCTCTTGATGTATGTTTTGGTGACCAACTTGCGGGTTCCGCCCATGAACCTATGCATAGGGGTTGGCACACGTTCTTGACTCTCCGGTAGTAGCTTTGGGGCACTCTTTGAAGTACTTTGTGTTGGTTGAATAGATGAATCTGAGATTGTGTGATGCATATCGTATAATCATGCCCACAGATACTTGAGATGACAATGGAGTATCTAGGTGACATTAGGGTTTTGGTTGAATTGTGTCTTAAGGTGTTATTCTAGTACGAACTCTTTTATAGATCGATCCGAAAGAATAACTTTGAGGTGGTTTCGTACCCTACCATAATCTCTATGTTTGTTCTCCGCTATTAGTGGCTTTGGAGTGACTCTTTGTTGCATGTTGAGGGCTTGTTATATGATCTATCTATGTTATTATTGTTGAGAGAACTTGCACTAGTGAAAGTATGAACCCTAGGCCTTGTTTCCTATCATTGCAATACCGTTTACGCTCACTTTTACCACTTGTTACCTTGCTGTGTTTATAATTTCAGATTATAAATACCTATATCTACTATCTATTTTGCACTTGTATCACCATCTCTTCGCCGAACTAGTGCACCTATACAATTTACCATTGTATTGGATGTGTTGGGGACACAAGAGACTCTTTGTTATTTGGTTGCAGGGTTGTTTGAGAGAGACCATCTTCATCCTAGGCCTCCCACGGATTGATAAACCTTAGGTCATCCACTTGAGGGAAATTTGCTACTGTCCTACAAACATGTGCACTTGCAGGCCCAACAACGTCTACAAGAAGAAGGTTGTGTAGTAGACATCAAGCTCTTTTCTGGCGTCGTTGCCGGGGAGGCTAGGTAAACGGTACTCACATCCAGTCCACTAAGCTCTTTTTGGCGCCGTTGCCGGGGAGGTTAGCGCTTGAAGGTATATCTTTAGATCTTGCAATCGAATCTTTTTGTTTCTTGTTTTATCACTAGTTTAGTTTATAAAAAAACTACAAAAAAATGGAGTTAAGTTTGTCTCATACGCTTCGTCTTTTTAATATCTTTCGTGAGTTTGATGGAAAGGAAAATTGTGCTCAAGTGCTAGAAAAAGAATGCATTAAAATGCTTGGTACTAAATCTTTGAATGACGAGCATGATTGCAATGTTCTTAGTATGAACTCTTTGAATATCCATAGTACTAATGATGATTGTACTAGTTATGATGAAAATGTATCCTATAAGCAGGTTGATTTTTGTGGAGTAGATTGGATTTGCATGGACACACCAAATAGAGAAAATAGATATTGGAAGAGCCATAAGTATTTAAAAACTAAAGGTTTGCAAGAAAGTCTTGATGAGTGTGCTAAAAGATTCAATATTTTTCGTGCTCCTTGTGAACTTTGCAATGAACATGGTCATTTAAATCTCCAATGCAAATTGTTTTATGATCAAATCGTGTCCAAAAATTGTGATAGCTTGATTACCCTTGGGCATCATAAAGAGCTTAGTCTTCTTTTGGGGTATGAAGAAATGAAACGTATAACCGAGGGTATTCCAAAATTTAATCTTGATAGATTTCTTGATTTTGATCTAGAGGATATTTATTTGTATTGTGCGGAGAATTGCATTGAAAATCCTTATAATGCCAATTACCTAAATAAAAGGAAACAAATAGAAGATGATGAGAATACTAATGAAATGGAAGAGACTTCCCAATATCCTCCTATTATTTCTCATGATGAATCAGGTAATGAGGAGGAGCTTTCAATTCAACCAATCTCATCAATAAGGAGCTCAAAGAGGAAGGTTGAACCTACACATAATGTGAAGAAGAAAAAGAAAAGAAAGAGAAACAAAGGTAGAAAGGTATCCCTCCCAAATGATGTTGCTCCTACTACTCATTGTGATGATCATATTTGCTTTACTATTGGTGCTATCCATATTTTTAATGATGAGAGTGATTATGCTTATGATATGAAAGGGCCCAAGCTTGGGGAAGCTATGTTTGATGAGTATGAAATATTTGAGAATATAATTGCTGAAATTAATGTTTGTCACAAGCTTGGGGATGCTACGTTTAATCAAGATGATATTTTTAGCATCCCAAGTTTTGATATGCAAAGTTGTTATGATGATAGCATGCCTCCTACCTATGATGATTATATTGATGAAAGTGGGTTCGGAAGAGTGTCAACTTTAGGAAGTAGTGATCCCACTATTTTGGAGGATGTTGAATCTATTTGTGATGAATATGAAAGTGGATTTGGAAGAGTGTCAACTTTATTTAGTGATTCCACTATCTTGGGAGAGGTTTCAATCAATTATGATGAGAACGAAGTTGCTACCTATGATGATTATTGTGATGAAACTTATGGTTTAAAAAGTAGTGATGATTATATTTATAAAACTTGTCATGATTATGATTACCCTTTTTCTGAACATTACTCTTTTAATGTGGAAACAATTTTTAGTGTTCAAGTCTCTTATGATACTCCTACTATTCCGAATGAGAAGAATTTTGTTTATGTGGAGAGTAGTGAATTTTCTATGCTAGTAGATCATGAAAAGAATGCTTTAGGTGCTGGTTATATTGTTGAATTCAATCATGATGCTACTGAAAATTATTATGAGGGAGGAACATATGTTTGTAGGAATTGCAATAATGCCAAGTTTCCTCCCTATGTGCTTAAAATCTTGAAGTTATGCTTGTTTTGCCTTCCTATGCTTGTTGATTATTGTTCCCATAAGTTGTTTGCTCACAAAATCCTATGCATAGGAAGTGGGTTAGGCTTAAATGTGCTAGTCATATGCTTCATGATGCTCCCATTATGTTTCAATTCGTATCTTTTATGTGAGCATCATTGTCATCATCATGCCTAGCTAGAAAGGCATTAAAGAAAAGCGCTTGTTGGGAGACAACCCAATATTTATGCTTACTGTTTTTGTGTGTCCACAGGATTATTCTACTGTAGTAATCATGTTTTATAGCTTTTGTTTCAATAAAGTTCCAAGTAGAACCTTTGGGAAGACTTGGGTGAAGTTTATATGATCTTGCTGTGAAAAACAGAAACTTTAGCGCTCACGAGATTAGCTGCCATTTTTTTACTGAAGAGTGCTTTTAGGTTGATTCTTTTTGAAGATGATTAATAGACAAATTCATCAGGTCCATCAATTTATTTCAGAATTTTTTGGGTTCCAGAAGTATACGTTTGATACATATTACTACAGACTGTTCTGTTTTTGACAGATTCTGTTTTCATTGTGTTGTTTGCTTATTTTGATGCATCTATGGCTAGTATTAAGTGGTATGAACCATAGAGATGTTAGAATACAGTAGATATTACACCAATATGAATTTAGAATGAGTTCATTACAGTACCTAAGTGGTGGTTTTATTTTCTTATACTAACGGAGCTTACGAGTTTTGTTTTAAGTTTTGTGTTGTGAAGTTTTCAAGTTTTGGGTAAAGATTAGATGGACTATGGAATAAGGAGTGGAAAGAGCCTAAGCTTGGGGATGCCCAAGGCACACCAAGGTAATATTCAAGGACAACCAAGAGCCTAAGCTTGGGGATGCCCCGGAAGGCATCCCCTCTTTCGTCTTCGTTCATCGGTAACTTTACTTGGAGCTATATTTTTATTCGCCACATGATATGTGTTTTGCTTGGAGCATAATTTTATTTTGTTAGTTTTTTCTTGCTGTTAGTTATAATAATGTTTTGCATCTTTAGTTTCAATAAAAAAGTCAAGGATAGCCTTTGCCATGCTTATTTTGCTAGTATACATGTTGCTGTTTGAAAATAGAAAGTTTACCGCTGTTGCAAAAATTCCCTAGAAAATTAAGAGAATGGTATAACGTTTAATATTTTTTGCATATTAAGCTCTGATAAATTTTTTACGGTGGGAATTTTAGTTCATAATTTTTGGAGTCAGGGAAGTATTGATACTCTTGCATTCTTTACAGACTGTACTGTTTTGGCAGATTGCTGTTATAGTTGCATTGTTTGCATATGTTTGCTTGTTTAACGATTCTATTTGAGGACAGGAGTATTAAATATACAGAGGCATTTAGTATGCAATGTTGAATAATAATTTTAGTGATTTGTTACAGTAGAATATGATAAGGTTTTGCATTGGCTTATAATAACCTATCTCACGAGTTCTTGTTGAGTTTGTTGTGAATGAAGCTTTTGATAAAAAGAGAAACCATGATATGAGAGGAATTAAGGAGACACAAAAGTTCAAGATTGGAGATGCCCAAGGCACCCCAAAATAATATTTCAAGAAGTCTCAAGCATCTAATCTTGGGGATGCCCCGGTAGGCATCCCACCTTTCTTCTTCGGCAATCATCGGTTAGTATCAATTGAGCCTAAGTTTTTGCTTCTTCACATGAGTTGTGCTATCCTTGCAATGTCATTTTATTTTGTTTTTATTGCTGCTTGAATACAATACCAAGATCTGAAATTATTTAATGAGAGATAGTCTTCACATAGTTGCATAATTATTCAACTGCTCATTGATCTTCACTTATATCTTTCGGAGTAGTTTGTCATTTGCTCTAGTGCTTCACTTATATCTTTTAGAGCATAATGGTGGATTTGTTTTAAAAGAAACTATTGATCTCTCATGCTTCACTTAGATTATTTTGAGAGTCGTTAATAGCATGGTAATTTTCTTAATATTAATAAACTTGGTATTCAAGATATGTGAAACTTTCTTTTGAGTGCGTTGAATACTAAGATAAGTTTGATGCTTGATAATTGTTTTGAGATATGGAGGTGATAATATCAAAGTGATGCTAGTTGGGTGATTATAAATTTAAAGAATGCTTGTGTTGAAGTTTGTGATTACCGTAGCATGCATGTATGGTGAACCGCTTTGTGATGAAGTTGGAGCACAATTTTATTTATTGATTGCCTTCCTTATGAGTGGCGGTCGGGGACGAGCGATGGTCTTTTCCTACCAATCTATCCCCCTAGGAGCATGCGTGTAGTGCTTTGGTTTTTGATGACTTCTAAATTTTTGCAACAAGTGCATGAGTTTTTTTGATTAATGTTGAGTCCATGGATTATACGCACTCTCATCCTTCCACCATTGCTAGACTTTCTAATACCGCGCACCTTTCGCCGGTATCATACACCCACCATATACCTTCCTCAAAACAGCCACCATACCTACCTATCATGGCATTCCCATAGCCATTCCTAGATATATTGCCATGCAACTTTCCACCGCTCCGTTCATATGACACACATTACTTTTTTCATATTGCTTTTTGCATGAACATGTAGTTGACATTGTATTTGTGGCAAAGCCACCGTTCATAATTTTTTCATACATGTCGCTCTTGATTCATTGCATATCCCGGTACACTGCCGGAGGCATTCATATAGAGTCATATTTTGTTCTAAGTATTGAGTTGTAATTGTTGAGATGTAAGAAAAATAAAAGTGTGATGATCATCATTATTAGAGCATTGTCCCAGTGAGGAAAGGATGATGGAGACTATGATTCCCCCATAAGTCGGGATGAGACTCCGGACGAAATATTAAAAAAAGGGAAATGCCATAAAAAAAGAGAAAAGGCCCAAATAAAAAAATATGAGAGAAAAAGAGAGAAGGGACAATGCTACTATCCTTTTACCACACTTGTGCTTCAAAGTAGCACCGTGATCTTCATGATAGAGAGTCTCATATGTTGTCACTTTCATATACTAGTGGGAATTTTTCACTATATAACTTGGCTTGTATATTCCAATTATGGGCTTCCTCAAAAGTGCCCTAGGTCTTCGTGAGCAAGCAAGTTGGATGCACACCCACTTAGTTTCTTTTGTTGAGCTTTCATATATTTATAGCTCTAGTGCATCCGTTGCATGGCAATCCCTACTCACTCACATTGATATCTATTAATGGGCATCTCCATAGCCCGTTGATACGCCTAGTTGATGTGAGACTATCTTCTCCTTTTTGTCTTCTCCACAACCACCATTCTATTCCACATATAGTGCTATGTCCATGGCTCACGCTCATGTATTGCGTGAAAGTTGAAAGAGTTTGATATTATTAAAGTATGAAACAATTGCTTGGCATGTCATCGGGGTTGTGCATGATTAAATACTTTGTGTGATGGAGATGGAGCATAGCCAGACTATATGATTTTGTAGGGATAACTTTCTTTGGCCATGTTATTTTGAGAAGACATAATTGCTTAGTTAGTATGCTTGAAGTATTATTATTTTTATGTCAATATGAACTTTTGTCTTGAATCTTTTGGATCTGAATATTCATACTACAATTAAGAAGATTTACATTGAAATTATGCCAAAGTATCACTCCGCATAAAAAATTCTCTTTTTATCATTTACCTACTCGAGGACGAGCAGGAATTAAGCTTGGGGATGCTTGATACGTCTCCAACGTATCTATAATTTTTGATTGCTCCATGCTACCTTATCTACTGTTTTAGGCAATATTGGGCTTTATTATCCACTTCTATATTATTTTTGGGACTAACCTATTAACCAGAGGCCCATCCCAGAATTGCTATTTTATGCCTATTTCAGTGTTTCGAGGAAAAGGAATATCAGACGGAGTCAAAACGGAATGAAATCAACTGGAGAAGTTATTTTTGGAAGGAAACCCACCCGATGAACTTGGACTCCATGTTAGAAGATACGGGAGGTGCTCACGAAGGTCGGGGGCGCGCCCCGCTGCCTCGTGGGGCCCCCGTAGCTCCACCGACATACCCCTTGCACCCATATATACCTACGTACCCTAAAACTTCCAGAACAGAAGATAGATCGGAAGTTCCACTGCCGCAAGCCTCTGCAGCCACCAAAAACCTCTCGGGAGCCCTTCCCGGCACCCTGCCGGAGGGGGATCCCATCACCGGTGGCCATCTTCATCATCTCGGCGCTATCCATGACGAGGAGGGAGTAGTTCACCCTCGGGGCTGAGGATATGTACCAGTAGCTATGTGTTTGATCTCTCTCTCTCTCATGTTCTCTCTCGTGTTCCCTCTATGGCACGATCTTGATGTATCCTGATCTTTGCTATTGTAGTTGGATCTTATGATGTTTCTCCCCCTCTACTCTCTTGTGATGAATTGAGTTTCCCCTTTGAAGTTATCTTATCGGATTGAGTCTTTTATGAGAACACTTGATGTATGTCTTGCCGTGCTTATCTGTGGTGACAATGGGATATCATGTGTCTCTTGATGTATGTTTTGGTGACCAACTTGCGGGTTCCGCCCATGAACCTATGCATAGGGGTTGGCACACGTTCTTGACTCTCCGGTAGTAGCTTTGGGGCACTCTTTGAAGTACTTTGTGTTGGTTGAATAGATGAATCTGAGATTGTGTGATGCATATCGTATAATCATGCCCACGGATACTTGAGGTGACAATGGAGTATCTAGGTGACATTAGGGTTTTGGTTGAATTGTGTCTTAAGGTGTTATTCTAGTACGAACTCTTTTATAGATCGATCTGAAAGAATAACTTTGAGGTGGTTTCATACCCTACCATAATCTCTACGTTTGTTCTCCGCTATTAGTGGCTTTGGAGTGACTCTTTGTTGCATGTTGAGGGCTTGTTATATGATCTATCTATGTTATTATTGTTGAGAGAACTTGCACTAGTGAAAGTATGAACCCTAGGCCTTGTTTCCTATCATTGCAATACCGTTTACGCTCACTTTTACCACTTTTTACCTTGCTGTTTTTATAATTTCAGATTACAAATACCTATTTCTACTATCTATTTTGCACTTGTATCACCATCTCTTCGCCGAACTAGTGCACCTATACAATTTACCATTGTATTGGGTGTGTTGGGGACACAAGAGACCCTTTGTTATTTGGTTGCAGGGTTGTTTGAGAGAGACCATCTTCATCCTAGGCCTCCCACGGATTGATAAACCTTAGGTCATCCACTTGAGGGAAATTTGCTACTGTCCTACAAACCTGTGCACTTGCAGGCCCAACAACGTCTACAAGAAGAAGGTTGTGTAGTAGACATCACACCCACACATGATAGTCCTATTATATTTTTGAATTCTCCAAACTACACTATATCGGAGAAGTTTGCTCTTATTAAGGATTATATTGATGGGGTTGCCTTTTACCGTTGCACATGATGATTTTGATGAATGTAATATGCATGTGCTTGCTGTTACTTGCAATTATTATGACACAGGAACTACATCTCCACCTCTCTATGTTTCCAACACGAAAAAATTGCAAGAAACTAGTTATACTATGTATTGACCTTTACTTGATGTGCATGAATTGTTCTTGTATGACATGCCGATGCATAGGAAGAGAGTTAGACTTCGACATTCCATGATATTTGTTGCTTTGTGCTCATTACTAAATGTCAAATCATTGTTAATTAAAATTGGCTTTGATATACCTTGGGATCCGGGTGGATTCATTACTTGAGCACTTTATGCCTAGCTTAATGGCTTTAAAGAAAGCACTGCCAGGTAGACAACCCGGAAGTTTTAGAGAGTCATTTATTTCTGTTGAGTGCTTTTATAAAGTTTAAAAACAAAAAAATATAGAGGGGAACCCAAAACTTTTCAAAAAGGAGAGTGAAAGTGAGAGAGACAAGCATTGTTAAAGTGGGGGAGCTCCTTGAACTTTGTTCGTGCTCACAGAAACTTTGTGAATCTTAATTACAGAAACTTTTCAACAAAAATAAATATCCTCTTGTACTACTCCATTGTATTATAAAAATAATGTGCCAAGATTTGCCTTTAGGATGGGTAGATTGCTTGTTGGTTTGTGCGGTGCAAAAAAGAAACTTTGGCTGTAGTGCGTGATTTTACATTTTTTACTAGAATGTCAAACGATTCTGAAACTTTTTGCACTATATTTATATACAAAATGTTTACTTTTACTAGTTTCCTCAGAATTTTTAGAGTTACATAAGTATGGTGGATGTTAAAATCTTTACAGACTGTCCTATTTTCATATATTGTTGTTATAGCTTCGTTATTTGCGTATGTTTGAATTGTCGTTGAAGCCTCCTTGACTTGGGGCCATAGTATTGCGATAGAAGATAGTGGGTAATGTTTTTTATAATTATACAATAATGTTGCAGCAATACATGATGGGATTTCATTGCCATTTTCACTACGCCCGCCACTAAAAGTTTGTTTAAGTTTTGTGTGGATGAAGTGTTCGAAGATCGAGGAGGTCTCGATATGAGGAGAAGGAGGAGAGGTGCTACGTCTTGAGCTTGCGTTGGTTTTCCCCAAAGAGGAGAGTGTGATGCAGCAAGTGTAGCGTAAGTATTTCCATCAGTTTTTGAGAACCAAGGTATCAATCCAGTAGGAGGCTCCTCAAAAGTCCCACGCACCTACACAAACAAACTGAGAACTCGCAACCAACGCAATAAAGGGGTTGTCAATCCCTTCACGGCCACTTGCAAAAGTGAGATCTAACAGAGAGAGTATGATAAGATAAATATAATTTTGGTATTTTATAATATAGATGCAAGAAAGTAAAGATGCAAATAAAAGTAAATATGATAAGAGATAGACCCGGGGGCCATAGGTTTCACTAGAGGCTTCTCTCGAGAGCATAAGTATTACGGTGGGTGAACAAATTACTGCCAAGCAATTGATAGAAAAGCGAATAATTATGACGTTATCTAGGCATGATCATGTATATAGGCATCACATCCAAAACAAGTAGACCAACTCCTGCCTGCATCTACTACTATTACTCCACACATCGACCGCTATCCAGCATGCATCTAGAGTATTAAGTTCATAAGAACATAGTAACGCATTAAGCAAGATGATATGATGTAGAGGGATAAACTCATGCAATATGATATAAACCCCATCTTATTATCCTCGATGGCAACAATACAATACGTGTCTTGCAACCCTTTCTGTCACTGGGTAAGAACACCACAAGATTGAACCCAAAGCTAAGCACTTCTCCCATGGCAAGAAAGATCAATCTAGTAGGCCAAACCAAACCGATAATTCGAAGAGACTTGCAAAGATAACTCAATCATACATAAAAGAATTCAGAGAAGATTCAATTAATAACCATAGATAAATCTGATCATAAACTCACAATTCATCGGATCTTGACAAACACACCGCAAAAAGAGATTACATCGAATAGATCTCCACAAGAGAGGGGGAGAACATTGTATTGAGATCCAAAAAGAGAGAAGAAGCCATCTAGATAATAACTATGGACCCGTAGGTCTGTGTTAAACTACTCACAACTCATAGGAGGGGCAAGGATGTTGATGTAGAGGCCCTTTGTGGTCGATTCCCCCTCCGGCAGAGTGCCGGCGAAGGCTCCAAGATGGGATATCACGGATACATAAGGTTATGGCGGTGGAAATTGTGTTTCGTGGTGCCCCTGGATGTTTTCGGGGTCCGTAGGTATATATAGGAATAAGAAGTACGTCAGTGGACGCCCGAGGGGCCCATGAGACAGGGGGGCGCCCTATAGGGGGGGCGCCCTCCTATCTCGTTGGGCCCTTGGAGCTTTCTTGACTTGCACTCGAGGCTCTCCGGATCAGATTTGTTCCAAAAATAACGCTCCCGAAGGTTTCATTCCGTTTGGACTCTGTTTGATATTCCTTTTCTTTGAAATACTGAAATAGACAAAAAAACAACAATATGGGCTGGGCCTCCGGTTAGTAGGCTAGTCCCAAAAATGATATAAATATGTAGAATATAGCCCATAAGCATCCAAAACAGGTAATATAATAGCATGGAACAATCAAATCTTATAGATATTTTGGAGACATATCAAGCATCCCCAAGCTTAATTCCTGCTCGTCCTCGAGTAGGTAAATGATAAAAAGAGAATTTTTGATGTGGAATGCTACCTAGCATAATTCATAATGTAATTTTCTTTCATTGTGGCATGAATGTTCAGATCCAAGTAATACAAAATAAAAGTTCATATTGACATAAGAAATAGTAATACTTCAAGCATACTAAGCAAGTAATCATGTCTTCTCAAAATAGCATGGCCAAAAGAAAGTTATCCCTACAAAATCATATAGTCTGGCTATGCTCTATCTTCATCACACAAAATATTTAATCATGCACAACCCCGATGACGAGCCAAGCAATTGTTTCATACTTTAATAATCTCAAACTCTTTCAACTTTCACGCAATACATGAGCGTGAGCCATGGACATGTCACTATATGTGGAATAGAACGGTGGTTGTGGAGAAGACAAAAAAGGAGAAGATAGTCTCACATCAACTAGGCGTATCAACGGGCTATGGAGATGCCCATTAATAGATATCAATGTGAGTGAGTAGGGATTGCCATGCAACGGATGCACTAGAGCTATAAATATATGAAAACTCAACAAAATAAAACTAGTGGGTGTGCATCCAACTTGCTCGCTCACGAAAACCTAGGGCATTTTGAGGAAGCCCATCATTGGAATATACAAGCCAAGTTCTATAATGAAAAATTCCCACTAGTAAATGAAAGTGACAACATATGAGATTCTCTATCATGAAGATCATGGTGCTATTTTGAAGCACAAGTGTGGAAAAAGAGATAGTAGCATTGTCCCTTCTCTCTTTTTCTCTCATTCTTTTTTTTCTCTTTTTTTTCTTTTTTTTCTTTTTGGCGTTCTTTTTTCTTTTCTTTGGCCTCTCTTTTTTTTCCTTTTTTTCTTTTTGCAAAGTCCGAAGTCTCATCCCGACTTGTGGGGGAATCATAGTCTTCATCATCCTTTCCTCACTGGGACAATGCTCTAATAATGAAGATCATCACACTTTCATGGATTTACAACTCAAAGCTAGAACAAGATATGACTCTAGGTGAATGCCTCCGGTGGTATACCGGGATATGCAATGAATCAAGAGCGACATGTATGAAGAATATGATGGTGGCTTTGCCACAAATACGATGTCAACAACATGATCATGCAAAGAGCAATATGACAAAAGTAATGTGTGTCATATGAACGGAACGGTGGAAAGTTGCATGGCAATATATCTCGGAATGGCTATGGAAATGCAATAATAGGTAGGTATGCTGGCTGTTTTGAGGAAGGTATAAAGTGGGTGTATGGTACCGGCGAAAGTTGCACTATACAAGAGAGGCTAGCAATAATGGAGGGGTGAAAGGAGTGCGTATAATCCATGGAATCAACATTAATCAAAAGAACTCATATACTTGTTGTAAAAATTTAGAAGTCATCAAAAACTAAAGCACTACACGCATGCTCCTAGGGGGATAGATTGGTAGGAAAAGACCATCGCTCGTCCCCGACTGCCACTCATAAGGAAGACAAACAATAAATAAAAATTTGCTCCAACTTCATCACAAAGTGGTTCACCATACGTGCATGCTACGGGAATCACAAACTTCAACACAAGCATTATTTAAATCCATAATCACCCAACTAGCATGACTTTAATATTACTACCTCCATATCTCAAAAAAATTATCAAGCATCAAATTGATCATAGCATCCAATTCACTTTCTATGATAGTTTTTATTATACCCAACTTGGATGCTCATCATTCTAGGACCAAATTAAAACCATAGCAAATACCATGCTGTTCTAAGAGATTCTCAAAATAATATAAGTGAAGCATGAGAGACTAGCAATTTCTATAAAATTAATCCACCACCATGCTCCAAAAGATATAAGTGAAGCACTAGAGCAAAAACTATCAAGATCAAAAGATATAAGTGAAGCACATAGAGTATTCTAGCAAATTATAATCAAATAGGCTTCTCCAAAAAGGTGTGTTACAGAAAGGGTGATTGTGGTAAACTAACAAGCAAAGACCAATATAATACACGACGCTCCAAGCAAAACACATATCATGTAGCGAATAAAAATATAGCTCCAAGTAAAGTTACCAATGAACGAAGACGAAAGAGGGGATGCCTTCCTGGGGCATCCCCAAGCTTAGGCTTCTAGCTATTCTTGAATATCTTGGGGTGCCATAAGCATCCCCAAGCTTAGGCTCTTGCCACTCTTTATTCCATAGTCCATAAAAGCTTTACCCAAAACTTGAAAACTTCACAACACAAAACTCAACAGGAAATCTTATAAGCTCCGTTAGTGAAAGAAAACAAAACCACCACATAAGGTACTGTAATGAACTCATTCTTTATTTATTTTGGTGTTAAACCTACTGTATTCCAACTTCCTTATGGTTTATAAACTAATTTATTAGCCATAGATGCATTGAAATAAGCAAACAACACACGAAAAACAGAATCTGTCAAAAACAGAACAGTCTGTAGCAATCTGTAACTAACGCAAAATTCTGGAACTCTAAAACTCTTACCAAAATAGAACGTACTGGAAAATTTGTTTATTGATCAGAAGAAAAAAGAATCAGGGCAAAATCTCTTTTCTGTGATTTATTGAATTTTGTCTTGTGAGCGCAAAGTTTCTGTTTTTCAGCAGAATCAAATCAACCATCATCATAGTTTATCCTATAGGTTCTACTTGGCACAAACACTAAACAAAAGATAAAAACACATCTAAACAGAAAGTAGAAACAAAATTTAACACTCAACAGGAACAAAAACAAAGAACATAAAGAAAATTGGGTTGCCTCCCAACTAGCGCTATCGTTTAACGCCCCTAGCTAGGCATAAAAGCAAGGATAGATCTAACGAGTGCCATCTTTGGCACTTGATTCATAAGTAGCACGCATGATAGATTCATAAGGTAATTTGACTTTCTTTCTTGGAAAGTTCTCCATGCCTTTCTTTAAAGGAAATTGGAATCTAATGTTCCCTTCCTTCATATCAATAATCGCACCAATCGTTCTAAGGAATGGTCTACCAAGAATAATAGGGCAAGAAAGATTGCAATCTATATCAAGAACGATAAAATCTACAGGCACCAAATTTCTATTTGCAACAATAAGAACATAATTGATCCTTCCCATAGGTTTTTTAATGGTGAAATCCGGAAGATGCAAATTTAACGAGTAGTCATCAAGATCATGGAAATCTAGAATATCACATAAAGTTTTCGTAATTGTAGAAACACTAGCACCCAAATCACACAAAGCAAAACACTCAAAATCTTTAATTCTAATCTTTATAGTAGGTTCCCACTCATCATTAAGTTTTCTAGGTATAGAAACTTCCAAATTAAGTTTTTCATCATAAGATTACATCAAGGCATCAACAATATGTTTGGTAAAAGCTTTGTTTTGACTATAAGCATGAGGAGAATTAACAATGGATTGCAACAAGGAAATACAACCTTTTAAAGAGCAATTATCATAATCAAATTCCTTGAAATCTGAGATAGTAGGTTCAACATTATTAGAAGTTGAGGATTCTCCAATCTCTCTTTTACCAAATTTAGCATTAAGATCTAAAGACTCCGAATTTTTGGGACGCCTTCTAGGCAAAGTTGATTCATCATCAGTCCCATAATCATCAAAATTCATATTGCAAAACATAGATCTAATAGGAGACGCATCAATAACTTTAAGATCCTCATCATTATTCTCATGTAGATTAGAAGAACATGCTTTTATAAAGCTTTCTTTTTTAGCACACAATCTAGCGGTTCTTTCCTTGCACTCGTCAATGGAGATTCTCATCACTTTGAGAGACTCATTGATATCATGCTTAGGAGAAGAGGATCCAAGTTTAAGAGAATTAACATCAAGCGAAAGTCTATCAACGTTCCTAGCCAAATCATCAACTTTATGCAATTTTTCTTCAAGCAAAGCATTAAAATTCTTTTGAGAAATCATAAATTCTTTCACACTATTCTCAAAATCAGAGGGTGTCTTATTAAAATTACCATAAGAATTATTGTAGGAATTTCCATAATTATTAGAGGGATTACTAGGGAACGGTCTAGCATTAAAATTTCCTCTATAAGCATTGTTTCCAAAATTATTCCTACCAAAAAAATTCACATCCATAGATTCATTATTATTCTCAATCAAAGAAGACAAAGGCATATCATTGGGATCAAGAGGAGTATTTTTAGTAGCAAACATCTTCATAAGTTCATCCATCTTTCCACTCAAAACATTGATTTCTTCTATAGCATGCACTTTTTTACTAGAAGATCTTTCGGTGTGCCATTGAGAATAATTAGCCATAATATTATCAAGAAATTTTGTAGCATCTCCTAACGTAATTTACATAAAGGTGTCTCCCGCGGCCGAATCTAAGAGATTTCTAGAAGCAAAGTTCAAACCGGCATAAAATTTTTGTATGATCATCCATAAATTCAAACCATGAGTAGGGCAATTGCGAAGCATCAATTTCATTCTTTCCTAAGATTGGGCAACATGCTCATGATCAAGTTGTTTAAAATTCATAATATCGTTCCTAAGAGTGATGATCTTAGCGGGAGGAAAATACTTAGAGATAAAAGCATCTTTACACTTGTTCCAAGAATCAATACTATTTTTAGGCAAAGACGAAAACCAAACTTTAGCACGATCTCTAAGTGAACTTCAATTTGACAATATTGTTATCCGTATCTTTCTTCTTATTCATGTCACACAAATCAACAAAATTGTTTAGATGAGTAGCGGCATCTTCACTAGGAAGGCCGGCGAATTGATCTTTCATAACAAGATTCAGCAAGGCAGTAATGATTTCACAAGACTCAACATCATTAAGAGGAGCAATCAAAGTACTAAGGAAATCATTATTATTGGTATTCGAGAAATCACACAACTTGGTATTATCTTGTGCCATGGCAACAAGTGATCCAACACACAAGCAAACAGAAAAGGGCAACGGAAAAGAGAGGAGGAGATTGGGAAAGAGAGGGCGAATATAACGGAAGGGTGAAGTGGGGGAGAGGAAAATGAGAGGCAAATGGCAAATAATGTAAATGCAAGGGAGATGAGTTTGTGATGGGTACTTGGTATGTCTTGACTTGAGCGAAGACCTCCCCGGCAACGGCGCCAGAAATCCTTCTTGCTACGTCTTGAGCTTGTGTTGGTTTTCCCCAAAGAGGAAAGGGTGATGCAGCAAGTGTAGCGTAAGTATTTCCCTCAGTTTTTGACAACCAAGGTATCAATCCAGTAGGAGGCTCCTCAAAAGTCCCACGCACCTACACAAACAAACTAAGAACTTGCAACCAACGCAATAAAGGGGTTGTCAATCCCTTCACGGCCACTTGCGAAAGTGAGATCTAATAGAGAGAGTATGATAAGATAAATATATTTTTGGTATTTTATAATATAGATGCAAGAAAGTAAAGATGCAAATAAAAGTAAATATGATAAGATATAGACCCGAGGGCCATAGGTTTCACTAGAGGCTTCTCTCGAGAGCATAAATATTACGGTGGGTGAACAAATTACTGCCAAGCAATTGATAGAAAAGCGAATAATTATGATGTTATCTAGGCATGATCATGTATATAGGCATCACATCCAAAACAAGTAGACCGACTCCTGCCTGCATCTACTACTATTACTCCACACATCGACCGCTATCCAGTATGCATCTAGAGTATTAAGTTCATAAGAACAGAGTAACGCATTAAGCAAGATGATATGATGTAGAGGGATAAACTCATGCAATATGATATAAACCCCATCTTGTTATCCTCGATGGCAACAATACAATACGTGTCTTGCAACCCTTTTTGTCACTGGGTAAGAACACCGCAAGATTGAACCCAAAGCTAAGCACTTCTCCCATGGCAAGAAAGATCAATCTAGTAGGCCAAACCGAACCGATAATTCGAAGAGACTTGCAAAGATAACTCAATCATACATAAAAGAATTCAGAGAAGATTCAATTAATAACAATAGATAAATCTGATCATAAACTCACAATTCATCGGATCTTGACAAACACACCGCAAAAAGAGATTACATCGAATAGATCTCCACAAGAGAGGGGGAGAACATTGTATTGAGATCCAAAAAGAGAGAAGAAGCCATCTAGCTAATAACTATGGACCCGTAAGTCTGTGGTAAACTACTCACAACTCATAGGAGGGGCAAGGATGTTGATGTAGAGGCCCTCCGTGGTCGATTCCCCCTCCGACAGAGGGCCGATGAAGGCTCCAAGATGGGATCTCGCGGATACAGAAGGTTACGGCGGTGGAAATTGTGTTTAGTGGTGCCCCTGGATGTTTTCGGGGTCCGTAGGTATATATAGGAAGAAGAAGTACGTCGGTGGACGCCCGAGGGGCCCACGAGACAGGGGCGCGCCCTACAGGGGGGCCCTCCTATCTCGTGGGGCCCTCAGAGCTTTCTTAACTTGCAGTCCAGGCTCTCCGGATCAGATTTTTCCAAAAATAACGCTCCCGAAGGTTTCATTCCGTTTGGACTCCGTTTGATATTCCTTTTCTTCAAAATACTGAAATAGGCAAAAAAACAACAATATGGGCTGGGCCTCCGGTTAGTAGGTTAGTCCCAAAAATGATATAAATATGTAGAATAAAGCCCATAAGCATCCAAAACAGGTAATATAATAGCATGGAACAATCAAAAATTATAGATATGTTGGAGACGTATCAAGAGGCAAGAGCTCAAGCTTGGGGATGCCTAAGGAACCCCAAGTAAATATTCAAGGATACTCAAGCGTCTAAGATTGGGGATGCCCCGAAGGGCATCCCATCTTTCTTCAACAAGTATCAGTATGTTTTTGGATTTGTTTCGTTCATATGATATGTGCAAATCTTGGAGCGTCTTCTACATTTAGTTTTCATTTTTCTTTTATGCACCATGATGGTATGAGAAAGTCCATGGTTGGTTTATATAATGCTCATTGCACTTCACTTATATCTTTTGAGTATGGCTTTATAGAATGCTTCATGTGCTTCACTTATATCATTTGAAGTGTGGATTGCCTATTTCTCTTCACATAGAAAACCGATGTTCGTAGAATGCTCTTTTGCTTCACTTATATTTGTTACAGAATGATCTTTTGTATAAAGAATTAAACTCTCATGCTTCACTTATATCTATTTAGAGAGTCAACCGGAATTGGTCAATTGCATGGTTAGTCATAAAATCCTACATAAAACTTATGGATCACTTAATATGATATGTTTGATTCCTTGCAATAGTTTTGCGATATAGAGATGATAAATATGTGGGAAGTACTAGTAAACGGTTGTGATTAGTAAGAATATTGGTGTTAAGGTTTGTGATTCCCGAAGCATGCATGTATAGTCTCTCGTTATGCTATGAAAGTTGGAGCGCAATTTATCCTTGATTATCTTCCTTATGAGTGGCGGTCGGGGACGAGTGATGGTCTTTTCCTACCAATCTATCCCCCTAGGGGCATGCATAGTAGTACTTTGCTTCGAGGGCTAATAAACTTTTGCAATAAGTATATGAGTTCTTTATGACTAATGTGAGTCCATGGATTATACGCATTCTTACCTTTCCGCAATTTGCTAGCCTCTACGGTGTCGTGCATTACCCTTTCTCACCTTGAGATGTGGTGCAAACTTCGCCGGTGCATCCAAACCACGTGATATGATACGCTCTATCACACATAAGCCTTATTATAGCTTCCTCAAAATAGCCACCATACCTACCAATTATGGCTTTTTCATGGCCATTCCGAGATATATTGCCATGCAACTTCCACTGCTTCCGTTTGATGACTTGGGCATTCATTGTCATATTGCTTTGCATGATCATATAGCTAACATAGTAGTTGTGGCTCAGCCACCGTGCATCATTTTTATACATGTTACGCTAGATCATCTGTCAGAGGCATTCATATAGAGTCATACTTTGTCATAGGTATCGAGTTGTAATTTTTATTCCTTTTGAGTTATAAGTAAATAGAAGTGTGATGATCATCATTTTTAGAGCAGTGCCCTAGTGAGGAAAGGATGATGGAGACTATGATTCCCCACAAGTCGGGATGAGACTCTGGATAATGAGAGAAAAAAAGAGAAAAAGAAAAAAAGAAAAAAAGGAAAAAAGGAAAAAAAGGAAAAAAAATAAACAAAGAGAGAAGGGGCACTGTTAGTATCCTTTACCACACTTGTGCTTCAAAGTAACACCATGTTTTCATATGGAGAGCCTCATATGTTGTCACTTTCTTATACTAGTGGGAATATTTCATTGTAGGATTAGATGCATACCCACTTAGTTTTCATTTGGAGCTTTCATACACTTATAGCTCTTAGTGCATTCGTTGCATGGCAATCCCTACTCCTCACGTTGATATCAATTGATGGGCATCTCCATAGCCCGTTGGTTAGTCGCGTTGATGTGAGACTTTCTTACTTTTTTGTCTTCCTTATATTTTACCCCTATCATCATACTCTATTCCACCCGTAGTGTTATATCCATGGCTTGCGCGCATCTATTGCATGAGGGTTGAAAAAGCTGAAGCGCGTTAAAAAGTATGAACCAATTGATCGGCTTGTCATCGAGAATGTGCATGATTTATACTTTGTGTTAAGAAGATAGAGCATGACAAGACTATATGATTTTGTAGGGATAGCTGTCTTTAGCGTTGATGTTCTGAAAAACATGATTGTTTATTGGGATGCTTGAGTATTGATGTCTTTATGTCAAAATATAGACTATTGCTTTGAATCACTTATGTCTTAATATTCATGCCATGACTAGACATATGATCGAGTTTATGTTAGGTAGCATTCCACATCAAAAATTATCTTTTTTATCATTTATCTACTCGAGAACGAGCAAGAATTAAGCTTGGGGATGTTGATACGTCTCCGTCGTATCTATAATTTTTGATTGTTTCATGCCAATATTATACAAGTTTTACATACTTTTGGCAACTTTTTATATGATTTATTTGGAATAACTTACTTATCCAGTGCCCATTGCCAGTTCCTGTTTGTTGCCTATTTTTTATCGCAGAAAACCCATATCAAACTAAGTCCAAACGTGATGCAACTCCAAGGAGAATTATTTTCAAATATTTTTGATTTTTGGGAGTTGGAATCACTGCAAATGGAGGCCCACACAGACCACGATACACCAGGGCGCGCCCCAGGCCCCTGGCACATGGTGGTGTATGCTGCTCACCTCGTACGTCGGTTGGAGCTATACTTCGGGCACAAGAAAGCTTATATCAGGAAAAAATCGTGTAAAAAGATCAGCGCAATCGGAGTTATGGATCTCCGGGAATATAAGAAACGGTTTTCAGCCAGATCTGGGGAGCGTGAAACAGAAGAGAACAGAGAGGGAGATCCAATCTCAGAGGGGCTCCCGCCCCTCTGCCGCCATGGAGACCAAGGACCAGAGGGGGAACTCTCCTCCCATCTAGGGGGGAGGACAAGGAAGAAGAAGAAGGAGGGGGCTCTCTCCCCCTCGCTTCCGGTGGCACTAGAGTGCCGCCGGGGCAACGATTGGGACGGCGATCTACATCAAGAATCGTGCTACCGTCAACACCAACTATCTCCCCCTCTATGCAGTGGTGTAACACCCCTTCTCCCCGCTGTAATCTCTACTTAAACACGGTGCTCAACTCCATATATTATTTCCCAATGATCTATGGTTATCCTATGATGTTTGAGTAGATCCGTTTTGTCCTATGGGTTAATCGTGGTCTTGGTTGGTATGATTGTATATTTTATTTATGGTGCTGTCCTACGGCGCTCTCTATTCTCGCGCAAACGTGATGGGACCCGCTGTAGGGTGTTGCAATATGTTCAATGTTTGCTTATTGTCAGTGTTACGAGGGTGACAACAGCCTAAACGCGGATAAGTGGGTCATGGTGTATGGGAGTAAAGAGGACTTGATACTTAATGCTATGGTTGGGTTTCACGACCTTAATGATCTTTAGTAGTTGCGGATGCTTGCTAGAGTTCCAATCATAAGTGCATATGATCCAAGTAGTGAAAGTATCTTAGCTCATTGCCTCTCCCTCATATAAAATTGCAAGAATGATTACCGGTACTTATTATCGATTGCCTAGGGACAAATGACTTTCTCATTGACAAAAGCTATCTACTTTTACTTTCTCACAATTTATTCGTAGTTTTATTCTTGCAAAGTACTCGTAGTTTTATTCTTTCAAAATAGTTTCATACTTGTTCTAGGTAAAGCAAACATCAAGTGTGTGTAGAGTTGTATCGGTGGTCGATAGAACTTGAGGGAATATTTATTCTGCCTTTTGCTCCTCATTGGGTTCGACACTCTTATTTACCGAAAAAGGCTACAAACGATCCCCTATACTCGTGGGTTATTAGTGTCATGTGAACGTTGACTACATGACACTTCACCATATTTGGGCCTAAGGGAATGCATTGTGGAGTAGTTATTAGATGGTGGGTTGCGAGAGTGATAGAAGCTTAAACCCCAGTTTATGCGCTATTCCGTAAGGGACCGATTGAATCCAAAAGTTTAATGCTATGGTTAGAATTTATTCTTAATAATTTTCTCGTAGTTGCAGATGCTTGCGAGAGGGTTAATCATAAGTAGGAGGTTTGTTCAAGTAAGAACAACACCTAAGCACCAGTCCATCCACATATCAAATTATCAAAGTACCGAACACGAATTAAGCCAACATGATGAAAGTGACTAGATGAAATTCCGGTGTACCATCAAGATCACTTTGCTTATCATAAGAAACCGTTTTGGCCTGTCCTTTGGCTCAAAGGGATTGGCCTACCTTGCTGCACTTTTGTTACTACTATTGTTACTTGCTCATTACGAATTATCTTGCTACCAAACTACTCAGCTACTTACAATTTTAGCACTTGCAGACATTACCTTGCTGAAAACCACTTGTCATTTCCTTCTGCTCCTCGTTGGGTTCGACACTCTTACTTATCGAAAAGGGCTACACTTGACCCCATACACTTGTGGGTCATCAAGATGGTACTCATGTCACTGGTATAGTGCCGAGGTCACAATCTGCAACATACATGGATAGATAGCACTACACAAGCTACAATGTGCTTGCTGCTATTGACTTCGATATGAAGTTCACATATGTGTTGACTGGATGGGAAGGATCAACACATGATGCTGATACGTATCCAATGTATCTATAATTTTTGATTGTTCCATGCTATTATAGTATCAATCTTGGATGTTTTATAAGCAATTATATGCAATGTTATATCATTTCTTGGGACTAACCTATTAACCTAGTCCCAAATGTCAATTGTTGTTTTTTGCCTGTTTTTGGTTTTCCAAAAAATTAGTACCAAATGAAGTCCAAATGCCACGAAACTTTTTGATGATTTTCTTCTGGACATAAGAGACCCTAGAAGGTTCGGTAGGAGGCCAGAAGGCGAAGGAGTAGGCCATAAGCCACATAGTCGCCCCCATGTGCCTTGTGGGCCCCTCGTTCCTCTATTTGACCTAAATCCACCTCTATAAATTCTCTAAAATTGGGAACCAACAAAGAGCCACTCAAAATACTTTTTCCATGCCACCGCAAGCCTCTGTTCTTGCGAGATCCCTGTCGGGG
The DNA here is from genome assembly GCF_018294505.1 of Triticum aestivum. Classification (NCBI taxonomy): domain Eukaryota; kingdom Viridiplantae; phylum Streptophyta; class Magnoliopsida; order Poales; family Poaceae; genus Triticum; species Triticum aestivum. Next base: position 532,651,889 of record NC_057804.1, on the reverse strand, counting down.
TTATGATCCTGACAATGAGTACTAGGGGTATGAATAAGGGGGCAGAGACTAGCTACGACATAGGTGTAACACTTGATGTTTAGCGAGTTCAGGCCCTCACTTGGTGGAGGTAAAAGCCCTAAGTCTCATGCCGGAGGATTGCTTTGATTTGATGGGTATAGTTACAAAGGTTGAACGTGCCTGGCTATGGAGAGGGGTGCGACTTATATAGAGTGCGCTGCAGCCCCGTGTCTCCCATGCCGCCGAGGCAATTAATGTCATTGAATGAGACAGTTGCTAGTCTAATGAGCCTCTACTACAACAGTTATAGGTAACGGTAGCTATAACTCTATTTAGTGGATGACTTAGGATTCCTCGATCATTGCAGCTCCTACGACACCCTCCTGTCCTCTACGTCCGAGTGGTGATCCATCAGCCGAGTGACATGTGATCGTCCGAGTGTCACAGAGTCGTCCGAGCGAACCTCCTGATGTATGTGTCTGAATGCTGGCATGGTCCAGGGACCTACCTATGATGGTGATGGGCCCTGTGTGGGTCCCAAATGATGGGTACTTGACCCTACATGTAATAGGTGACCACATCAATCCCATCTGGAGGCCTTTTCCGGTTCTCTGCCAGAGGGGAATCGATCATGAAGAGCCTCTACATCAACCTTTGTTTCCCTTCCGATGATGTGTGAGTAGTTTACCACAGACCTACGAGTCCATAGCTAGTAGCTAGATGGCTTCTTCTCTCTCTTTGATCTTCAATATAATGTTCTCCGCGATATTCTTGGAGAACTATTCGATGTAATCTTCTTTTGTGGTGTGTTTGTTTGGATTCGATGAATTATGGGTTTATGATCAGATGATCCATGGATATTATTTGAGTCTCCACTGAACTCTTTTATGCATGACTATTATAGCTTTGTATTTCTCTTCGGCCTATCCATTTGGTTTGGTCAACTAGATTGATTTATCTTGCAATGGGAGAGGTGCTTTGTGATGGGTTCAATCTTGTGGTGATGTCACAGTGACAGAAGGGGACAAGACACGTATTTGTATTTTTGCCATTAAAGATAAACACATGGGGTTTATTCATATTGATTGAGTTTACTTTGTATATATCATGTCATCTTGCTTAAGGTGTTGCTTCATTCTTTATAAACTTAATACTCTAGATGCATACTAGATAGCGGTCGATGTGTGGAGTAATAGTAGTAGATGCAGGTAGGATGAAAGTGCGTTATATCGACTAGAGGGGGGGTGAATAGGCGATTTTTATGAATTCTTCACTGAGGAATTTGCCGGTGAGGAAATTCCTTAGCGAAGAACTACTAGCAGCGGAATAAGTATTCAGAAGTAAGCATAACAGGATACAGACATAGTCATCATGATGAAATGAAGACAAGCACAGAGTACAGAAAGCGTAAACACAGGATAACACAAGATGAAGACAAACAGACTGAAGAAATTGAACTGAGGAAATTGAGAAAGTCTTCAGTCAAAGTCTTCAAACACAGATATGAACAATCACTCAACACAGTAATGAGGAAATGAAAGAGTTGAGGAAATAGAACCAGTAAGGTTGGTGAAGATAATGATTTGTTAGACCAGTTCCAACTGCTGTCTCAGTTGTACGTCTGGTTGGAGCGGCTGAGTATTTAAACTCGAGGACACGCAGTCCCGGACACCCAGTCGCTGAGCACGCAGCTCAGGACACCAAGTCCTCACCGTATTCTCCTTGAACTAAGATCACACAGATCTCGTCCAATCACTCGTGGTAAGTCTTCAGGCGACTTCCAAACCTTCACAAACTCGGTCACTCGGCGATCCACAATTCCTCTTGGATGCTCTAGACCATGACGCCTAACCGTCTGGAAGAAGCACAGTCTTCAAAGGTAACAAGCATCGGACCCATGCAGGATCAATATCTTCAGTGATGCTCAATCACTTTGGGGTTTGTAGGTGTTTGGGTTTGGGATTTTCCTCACTCGATGATTTTCACTCAAAGTCCACGGAGGATGGGTTGCTCTCAAATGACAAGTGTCAGTTTCTCTCGGAGCAACCAACCAACTAGTGGTTGTAGGGGGCGGCTATTTATAGCCTAGGGAGCAGCCCGACATGATAAGACATAAATGCCCTTGTCTGATATGACCGTTAGGTGGATAAGATATTTTGGGACACCTGACGCGTAGCACAGCAACGGTCAGAAATTTGACTCTCAAATTCCTCAGGGCTATCATGTTCCTCACTGTGTAGGCAATCCGCACTGGCGAATTCCTAACTCCTCAGTCGGAACAAATTCCTCAGCGACCAGAAGAACTTCGTCTCTGTCACTGAAGAAATGACTGAACTGTATGAGATTTCTAAAGGCTTCACTCGAAGGGTTTGGTAGATGTAGGATTTTGAGTTAAGCATCAATTGGAAATTTTTCCTTAGTATTTCCTCGACCCCCTTTAATAGTACGGTGTTTCCTATGACTCAAGAAAGATAAAAACAAAACTATGAAAACGAAAGTCTTCAAGCTTCATACTCCTCGCGTGAATATCAAGTCTTCACAGATACACCAATTTCTTCACTTTCAAAGTCTTCATGAAAGTCTTCAGTAATACCACAATCTTCAGTCGAAGATATTCATTTTTAGGGGTCGACTTTTCCTGTAAATATCAAACTCCTCATAGACTTATAGACCTATGTACACTCACAAACGCATTAGTCCCTTAACCTATAAGTCTTCAATACACCAAAATCACTTAGGGGCTCTAGATGCACTTACAATCTCCCCCTTTTTGGTGATTGATGACAATATAGGTTAAGTTTTCAACGGGGATAAACATGTGAAGTGTAAGTACTGAAATTGAGGAATTTGATTGCAAGATATAGAAGAACTCCCCCTGAAGATGTGCATAGTGAGGAATTTGCTTTTGAAGCAATGCACACTTGAAGAGTTAAATCATGGAGATCTCCCCCTATATCTTGTAATTCATACACGCATTTGACATATAATATGAAGAATTTGAAATGCATGATGAAATATGGTGCCTGATGAAATTCAGCAGGCGTCCAATAATATTAATGAGTAACAAGCATGTAGAATAACATATCGAGAGTATCAAAGCACAGTGCATCAAAAGTATCAGGGCACCATCGGGTTTAAGATTACAACTCGATCCAATAAAGTTTCAGAAGAACGAGAGTTGTAACTTAGCAAAAAATGCCCATATAATAGACCCGCTTGAAGACTAACTCAAATTTCTCCCCCTTTGTCATCGAATGACCAAAAGGATCGAAATTGGGGACTAACGCCCCTGAAGAATGTCAAGTTGATGGAGGAGCGCCAGCGTTGTTGGGGTCGGTTGTTGTAGTAGGGCCTGCCGCAGTGTCATCCAAGTCTTCATTTTCATTAGTCTCACGTGATGAAGAATAGGAGTTGGCCACCAAGGAAGGAACTTTGACCTTCTTGAATTTCTTGGGTGGAGGTGTAGACCAGTCAAATTCTTCCTTGAGACCCATATTCTTCATATCTGCAGCGCTGTAGACATGAGATAGAACAGCCCAGGTACGGTTGAAGGTTACATGGAGGTAGTATTGGTTTTTCTTCACTGCATTGTGTGTTGAGATCATGTTGTGAAGAATTGAACCAAACTGACGCTTGACCCATTTATGATTGCGATCAACCTTCTGATGAAGACTGAGGAGTAACTCACGATCAGTCATCACCCTGGGAGCTGTGGCTTGAGGGTTTTGCTTGGCGGCAGAGTCATGTGTGGCAGAGTCATCATTGGTGGAGTAGGATGCAGCCTTGCAAAATTGACCATCCAATGGACGAATGCCTTCATCTATCATAGCAGTTGCCTTGCCTTTGTCATCAGCTGAGGAATATGTCCGTTTGAGGACTTCAATCGGGGGCAAGTAGCTGCCATGGTTCAAAGTGTCAGCTTTGTAATTTAGTGAAGCCCTTGCCCTGATGAACCTCATAATCCATGGTGCATAAGGCTTCAGTTCAAAATGTGACATAGCAATATTCGCCAGAGTCCTCATGAAGAAATCATGGAAGTTGACGGGAACGCCATGAATGATATTGAAAATCATGTTCTTCATGATGCCAACGACCTCTTCATCATTTGAGTCATGGCCTTTGATAGGACTCATGGTCTTCGACAGAATGCGATAGACAGTCTGGGGCACATATAGTAATTCCTTGACGAGGAATTTGGTTCGAGGAGCCTTCCCTGGCTTCAAAGGCTTCATCAGCACTTGCATGAAATGATTTGAAAGTTCAGGTTCACTGTAGACACAACGAGCACCGTCAAGGGGAGGACTGAGTGGGAGGGCACGAAGAAATTCAGTTGCTTGTGCCTTGTAGTGAGTATTTTCAGACATCCAGTCCAATACCCATGAATTCACATCTTCAGAGTTTCCTGTGATGTGCAGCGTTGCATAGAATTGAAGAATAAGTTCTTCATTCCAGTCACAGATGTCAGTGCAGAAATTTAACAGTCCAGCATCGTGAAGAACATTGAGGACTGGCTCGAAGCACGGCAGAGACTCCATGTCTACATAAGGAATATGCTCATGATCGAAGACTTTGTCTTTGTTGAACAGTACTGAGGAATAGAAGTTAGCTTGACTAGCAGTCCAGAAGCGTCTCTTCCTTATGCGAGCAGAGTCATAGGGGTTATACTCAGTGAAGAACACATGCTCGCTGAAGAAATCTTCAGCCTTGAACTTTTGCTTCTTTGAGAATGGATCCATTGGCTTGGGCACTGGAGTGTCAGTGAGTTGCATCACAACCTCAGGAATCGCAATCTCAGGTTCTTCAGGCTGAGGAATTTCTGGTTCCTCTTCAGTAGCAGGCTGCGTGTTCAAGGGTTCAACAACAGCAGCTTCTTCAGCACTAGCGGCTGGAATGTCTTCATGCACAGACGAGGTGGGATGAGTTTCTTCAGAGCCCATTTGAACAGTTGGTGCAGGGGACTGAGGTATTTGTTGAAGTGGGGTGAAGAGTGGAGTATTGGGGTGCTGACTTTCCAAAAGTCATCATTCATTACTGGCGTTGTGTAGCCAATGTCCATGTCTTCATCTTCAATTTCTTCAACGCCAGCCTCTTCAGCTATGAATTGAGGCATTGGCGAGGAAGCAACAGTCGTTAAAGGGATCGCATCCACTTCAATTTCTTCATCAACCTGCTCTGACGAAGCAGCAGATTGAGGTTCTTCATTAGATCCTCTTGGGATCACATATTCCTCACCAAAAGGAACAAGGTCCTTTGATGACATGGTGGAAATTGGAACATCATCAATTGGATTTTCAATAGAGCTTGTCAGAGGCTTCATCTTCTTTGGAGCTGAAGATTCTGAAGCACTGGATGCTTTCCTTTTCTTCACTGCAGCTCGCTCTGCAGCCTTGGTCTTCTTCACATCGACTGCACATGGAAGAATTGGAGTTGGGGTAGGCGCAGACGGAACTAAGGTTTCTGTTTGAATTTCTTCAGGCGCAACTGATGCAGTTGCCCTGGCTATTTCAGTTTCTTCAGGCGCACCACTAGTGAATGCCCTGACAATTTCTTCAGCGGCTGGAATGGAGTCATCAGCCCTGGAACTAGCATTTTCTTCAGCAGCCTGAATTTCATCAGCAGTGCTGGCATGTTCTTCAGTTGGCTGAGCAGACGATGCAGCTTGAGGAATTTCTTGTTGCGATGGGGCTGCAACATTTGTGAATTTCTCAGTCAGTTTCACAAACCTGACTTTGGCTCCTTGCCAATTAGCATAGTAAGCATTGAAGTCGTTGCTGAGGGTTTTGATTTCAGCTTGGATCTTGAGGAGTTCATCAGGTGTCATATTGACAATGTTATTCTTCAGGAACTTCTCCTTTCTGAACTGAGTCTTCTTGATCTGTCTGGCCTTCTCAAATTTCCATTTCTCTTCAGTGATGAAATGGGTCAGTATGTGACTTTGACGAGGAGTCAACTTGAAATCAGGCATAGGAGTATTTGGATCCTTGTGCTAGAGATCAATGTAATCAAGGATCGCCCTTGGATCCAAAAGCAGTGGCACATTTGTGCCTTTGGCTCTAGTGGCCCTTTCTTGTCGGTCTCTGATGATTTCTGCAAGTTTATCATCATCAGCTTCATTGTCAGATGGCACGTGGAAGGCAACCTATTTCTTCTTCGGACTTGCCCGAGGACCTCGACCAGCCGTTGCCTTAGTCTTCAACAGAGTGGGGCCTGATGAAGATTTTGGTGCAGCTGAGGAACTTGCTGAGGAACCAGAGGCAATAGAGATGCCTGTTGTCCTTTGGCACGTGGCCAGATGTACAGTGTTGAGGACTTTGCCGGAGCAGCTGAGGACTTTGGAGGAGGAGCAGTAGTTGGTGAAGCACTTGGCTTGTGAGCAGGCTTCTTTGACATTGATTTTCTTGGCTTGACAGAGGCCTCAGTGGCAGTAGCAGCAGCAGAGTCTTCATTGAATTTCCTCACTGCTTCTTTGGCTTGTCTTGCCAACTTAGCTTGGCGTTTGGCCCATTCTTCAGGAAAATCCTCACCACGCTTGATGCTGGTGGGGTCAGCCACTTGGCCAGGTGCCAATGGAGCTCTTGGGCATGGAGGATTCAGTGCGAATTTCTTCATATACTTCGGAGTTACATATCTGTACTCCATCCATTCTGTTGCCCATCTCCGTTCAATTTTCTGAATGTGCACCTTGCGCTGATTTTTCTTTTCTTTTCTGTACTTAGCCTCATCAAGTGTGCAATAATCAGCATAGAGGTCCTCAGGGATTTCAAAAGCAGTCATGACCTCAGGCTTCTTTCCTCCTTTCTGCGGCCTCTTACCATCAGCCATATTCTTCAGATGAGGAATTTGAACAATCGAATTTTCTGAAGAAGTATGCAACTTTTCTTCGAGGAACGCTGCAAATGAGTTAAGTTGATGAGAACCTAGTGATTCAGCAGCGGACATGAGTACCTGTGAACAGAGTATAGTTGCGAGGAATTTGGAGAGGTCTGCGTTCTCAGAAGGTTTTTCAAAAAGAACAAGTTTGAGGAATTTGACCAATGAGCCTTGAAGAATTTCACTAAGCGTTCTTTGTCTCAGGTTCCAGAGTTGTATAGATCGAGGATTCCCACAATTGAGGAATCTTGAAGAAAAATGATGCTTAGAGAAACGAATCAAGAACAGATGACTAGTGAGGTGTTTTGTGTGTGAGGATTTGAAGAATAAAACACCTTTGAAGATTTTGTTGTGAAATTTAATTTCAAACCAAAAGGGGTAGTAAATGTAATTTTTAATTACCCTGGATGAAGAACACGACGAACTGAGAAGCAGAACAGTGAAGTTCGTCGATGTAGATCTTCCACGCCCTAACTTGGCGGAGGAAGACAGCTACGGCGGCGGCGGAGTGAAGATTTCCGCGGTCGGTGCGAGTACAACGGCGACGAGGTCGAGGCAGTGAAGCTCTTCCTCACCGGCGACGATGGAGTAGCGGCGGCGCTAGGGTTTGAGGAGCTCGAGCGAGAGAGAGAGAGAGAGAGAGAGAGAGAGAGGTCGAGTGGAGTAAAGGAAGTGAGGAAGGGATGAGGGGGTATTTATAGTCGCAGTGAAAAACTGTTCGCCCGAAGATTTAGGACGAACTTGCCCCTGACCCTTCTCCTTCGCTTGACATGTGTCACCCACGTACTGAGGAGTGGAGATCGTGTTAGATCGTGGGTGAATAGATAAGTCTATCGTGGGATCCGGAACGGTTGGAGCGGTAAAACCGAAAATTTGGATAAGATTAGTTTTAAAGTTTCGTTTGCAAATTCTTCAGCTGTCAAAGACACAGTGAAGATTTTGAACAAGTTCCAAATAGAACGCACATGAAGAATTTGTGAATAGACTTGGTTGAGTATAGCATAGAGGGGGAAGGGTCCGATCAAATTCACTTAGCAGAAAAATGCAACTTGAAGAATTAGCCATAAGTGAATGTTGTATAGGACTTAAACTCATATATATATATATATATATATATATATATATATATATATATATATATATATATATAGCCAACGAAGAAACACGACGGAAACATTGAAGATTTTGTAAAGTTGAAGAATTTGGAAAACTGAAGAATTTCAAAAACTGAGGAATTTCAAAACTGAAGATTTTCAACTTTGGTGGTGGCGTGACCCACCGTATAAGAATGATGATTTCAGACACTGCGTACAATTGTCGTAGGGTTCTGAGAATCAAATTCTTCATTAATTTCTTCACACTTAGAGTGTTATTCTTCATTGATTGAAGAAAAACGTTTCTTCATGTGTTGCACATCTAAGTCATCAATTTTGCGTAAGTGTCAGGATGTGTGTCCTTTTTAGAGAACATTCGAAGATTTTAGGATATTTAGCTCACACCGCAACTTGCTAAATCTCTTCTCATCCAAGGGCTTTGTGAAGATATCGGCTAGCTGTTCTTCAGTCTTCACGTGCTCGATGGAGATGTCGCCCTTCAACACATGATCATGAAGAAAATGATGACGAATCTGAATGTGCTTTGTCTTCGAGTGCTGAACTGGGTTGTGAGCAATCTTGATTGCACTCTCATTGTCACAGAGGAGAGGCACATTCTTCACGTTGATGTTGTAGTCCTTGAGGGTTTGCTTCATCCATAGTAGTTGAGCATAGCACGAACCAGCAGCAATGTACTCAGCCTCTGCAGTAGACAGTGATACGCAGTTCTGTTTCTTCGAGGACCAACAGACCAAAGATCGTCCGAGGAAATAACAAGTATCAGATGTTGACTTGCGGTCCACACGATCACCAGCATAGTTAGAGTCAGAATATCCAATGATATCAAAAGTAGAGCCCTTGGGGTACCATAATCCTAGTGTTGGTGTGTGAGCTAGATATCGAAGAATATGGTTCACAGCCTTATGGTGTGATTCCTTCGGTGCAGCTTGAAATCGGGCACACATGCAAACACTAAGCATTATATCTGGCCTAGATGCACATAAGTACAATAATGAACCAATCATGGAGCGGTATACCTTGTGATCGAAGTCAATACCATTTTCATCAGTGCATAGATGGCCATTCGTGGGCATAGGAATTTTGACGCCTTTGCAGTCTTGCATGCCGAATTTCCTCAGAACTTCCTTGAGGTATTTCTCCTGAGATATGAATATACCATTGTGCTGTTGACGAATTTGAAGACCTAAAAAGAATTTAAACTCTCCCATCATAGACATTTGATATTCTTCACTCATCATGTAGGCAAATTCATCACTATAACGTTGGTCAGTACAGCCAAAGATAATATCATCAACGTATATTTGGCACACAAACAGTTCACCATCATAAGATTTAGTAAAGACAGTAGGGTTGAGTGAACCGGGTGTGAAGCCATTCTTCATGAAGAATTCCTTCAAAGTGTCATACCACGCCCGAGGGGCCTGCTTGAGGCCATACAGGGCCTTGTTGAGTCTGAAGACTTTGTCAGGATTCTTTGGGTCTTCAAAACCTGGGGGTTGAGCAACATATACTTCTTCCTCAAGCTTACCATTAAGGAATGCACTTTTCACATCCATTTGTTGTAAGATAATATTATGATGGTTAGCATAAGAAAGTAATATGCGAATAGCCTCAAGTCTAGCAACAGGTGCAAAAGTTTCATCGAAATCAATTCCTTCAACCTGTGTGTAGCCTTGAGCTACAAGTCGTGCCTTATTCCTCACCACAAGGCCATTTTCATCTTGCTTGTTGTGGTAGATCCACTTTGTGCCGATGATATTATGCTTGCGAGGATCTGGACGTTTGACCAGTTTCCAGACATTATTGAGCTCAAACTGATGTAATTCTTCTTGCATGGCCTGAATCCACTCAGGCTCCAAAAATGCTTCATCTACCTTAGTGGGCTCTGTAATAGAGACAAAAGCATAGTGCCCACAAAAGTTGGATAAATGTGAAGCTTTTGAGCATGTGAGAGGACCTGACGCTCGAATGTCATCGATGATCTTTTCAACTTGCACTTCTTTTGCAATGCGAGGATGAGTTGGTTGTCATTGAGGAATTCGATCAGCATTTTCTTCAGCACCATTTTCTTCAGCATTTTCATCAGGTGCACCATCTTGATTTTCTTCACGTTCCGGAATGAATTCTTCAACAGATTCTTCGGTAGGAATAACATCCTCAGTAGCCTTGAACTTGATAGAATCCTCAGGTTCTTGTTCATCTATCACAGAAGGTAGGTGCTCTCTTTGCGAGCCATTAGTTTCATCGAACCGTACATCTACAGTTTCAACAACCTTGTGAAGAACGTTGTTGAAGACTCTGTAGGTGTGCGAGTCCTTTCCGTAACCAAGCATAAAACCTTCATGTGCTTTCGGTGCAAATTTAGCATTGTGATGAGGATCTCTAATCCAACATTTAGCACCGAAGACTTTGAAATAACTCACATTGGGTTTCTTGTCAGTGAGGAGTTCATAGGCAGTCTTCTTGAAGAATTTGTGAAGATATACCCGATTGATGATGTGGCACGCAGTATCAATTGCATCAATCCAAAAACGACAAGGCGTTTTGTATTCATCAAGCATAGTGCGAGCCATTTCAGCGAGGGTTCCGTTCTTGCGCTCCACAACGCCATTCTGCTGAGGAGTATAAGGAGCAGATAACTCATGAGTAACACCAAGTTCATCAAGATAGCCATCAAGACCGGAATTCTTGAACTCGGTCCCATTGTCAGTTCTGATGTGCTTGATCTTCACACCAAAGTTGGTTGAAGCCCTCGAGGAAAATCGTTTGAAGATTTCCTGCACTTCATGTTTGTAAGTGACAATGTGTACCCATGTGTAACGAGAATAGTCATCAACAATAACAAAGCCATATAGAGATGCATCATTTGAAACAGCAGAATAATGATTAGGACCAAAGAGATCCATGTGAAGTAATTCAAATGGACGAGTAGTGGTCATGATAGTCTTCGATGGATGCTTGGCCTTTGTCATCTTTCCAGCTTCACAAGCTCCGCATAAGTGATCCTTGAGGAATTTGACATTCTCAATGCCAATGACATGCTTCTTCTTCGCAAGCGTGTTCAGATTCCTCATGCCAGCGTGACCAAGCCGTCGATGCCATAGCCAGCCTTCTGAAGCTTTTGCAAGTAAGCACATGGCTGGTTGTGGTCCTATAGAGAAATCAACAATATAGAAATCTCCTCTCCTAAAGCCTTTGAAGACTTTGGAGTGGTCAGCTTCCATGATCACAACACAACGATACTTGCCAAAGACAACAACCATATCAAGATCACAAAGCATTGAGACAGACATGAGGTTGTATCCTAAGGACTCGACAAGCATGACTTTGTCCATGTGTCGATCCTTTGAGATCGCAACCTTACCTAGACCCAATACCTGACTTTTGCCTTTGTCAGCGAAGATGATATGCTTCAGATGTGACGGTGATAAAGGAGCATCCATCAATAGACTCTTGTCACCAGTCATGTGATTTGTACATCCACTATCGATAACCCACTCATTGGCTTTGGGTTGATCATCCTGCAGATGAATTAGTGCAACTTACAATCTCATATACTTCATCAGTGAAGAATATGATATCAAGTTCATCAGATGAATTTCATCAATCAGTAAAACAGATATTTCAGTATGAGGACGTGTGAAATGAAAGTTCATTTCATCATGATTCGCCTGCGTCCTTTCAGGCATTTTTCTCAGGCCTCCAGCAAATTCTTCAGACGTTTAAAACATGTCTGGAGACCCGACCCTGCATAAGAGATTAGTTCTTTTTCTTCACCACTCACATCTGAAGGGGTGGCAAAGAGTTCATCACTCTGCGAGCACCATATGAGAAAGGTGGCATTGAGGCCAATCCATTTTGTTTCACATAAGAGGGGTTAGGGTAAGCATATGAATAAGCAGAGAAATTCTTCGAGGACTTATGAACATAATGATTTGAAGAATAATGTGCATATTCATAGCCCTTAGCTCTACCCTACGAAACAAAGGGGTTAGCACGATGATGATCATATGAGGACTTTGATCCATTTGAGGAATTTGATCCATGTGAGGAATTTGGTCCGTATGAGGACTTGGATCCATATGAAGAATTAGGTCCATATGAAGAGTTTGATCTGGGGTTCCTATTCTTCACAGGTGGTGTCATGAGGACATTCACCTGAAGACTTTCAACATAACTTTTGGGAACTCGGATTTTCTTCATAGGGGAACTGTTCCTGCAGTTAGTGCCAACATATCTAGCAAATACTTCACCATTCTGATTTTTGAACAGTTTATAGTTGGAGTCAAATGACTCATCAGAAGAATGAGAAGATTCACATGTAAAGCCAGATAAGTTAGATGGATCAACTGGAGGTCCCTTTGCAGCAACCCATGAGGTTTTGGGGTACTACTCAGGCTTCCAATATGTTCCATCAGCATTGAGTTTCCTCTCAAAGGCAGTACCCTCTTTCCTAGGGTTTCTGTTGAGGATCTGCTTTTTGAGCACATCACAAAGAATTTGATGCCCTTTGAGGCTTTTGTACATGCCTGTCGTGTACAATTCCTTCAGCCCTGCATCATTAGTGATACTAGCAATGTCCTCAGATGAGGAATTAGTGATAGAAGAGGCAGGTGAAGAATTTGTAACAGTTGAAGCATTTGAACATTCAGGTGAAGAATTAGCAGATTCTCGTTCAATGCACTTTAAGCATGGAGGAACAAATTCTTCTTGAGTAGCGCTGATTTGTTGAGCAAGTAATGAATCGCGATCCTTTTGAAGATCTTCATAACTCACTCTTAGCTTCTCAAGATCTTGCTTTCTTTGAAGAAATTCATAAGAAAGCTTCTCGTGATCAGATAAGAGAGTGTTATGATGACTTTGAAGATTGTCAAACTTAGACTGAAGTCTCTGAAGATTTTCAGTTAAGTCTTTAGTGCGGTCCATTTCATCACCCAACATATCATCACTTTTGTCTAGCATGTTTTGAAGTTTTTCAATAGCCTTTTGTTGTTTCACAGCAATCTTAGCAAGTTTAGAGTAACTGGGCTTAAGATTTTCATCAGATTCATCCTCACTAGATTCAGAGGAGGGGTATTTTGTTACCTTGGCACCTTTTGCCATGAAGCAATAGGTGGGAGCATAATCATCATTGTCTTCGTCAGCCTTGTTGGTGTGGTCAATTTCTTCAGAGTTGAAGATAGACTTGCTGACGAAAGTAGTAGCGAGAGCCAGACTCGTCACACCAGACTCGGACTCCTCAGAAGCCCCCTCTTCCTCATGTTCCTCAGATTCAGCTTCAGAGTCCATTTCCTTGCCAATGAATGCCCGGGCCTTCTTGGAGCTGCTCTTCTTGTGAGATGAAGACTTCGAGGATTTTGATGATGAAGATTTTGAAGATTTCTTCTTCTTCTTAGCGTCATCAGAACTGTAATCCTTGTATTTCTTCTTCTTTAATTCCTTTTCCCATTGAGGACAATCCTGAATATAGTGACCAGGTTTCTTGCATTTGTGGCAAAGTCTTCTCTTATAGTCACTTGATGAGGAATCACTGCTTCTTGAGGATTTTCCAAAGCAACCACGTCTTGAGAACTTCTGGAACTTCTTCACGAGCAGTGCTAGCTCCTGGCTCAATTCTTCAGGATCACCGAGGCTACTACCAGAGTCTTCACATTCAGATTCAGACACAGCCTTGGCCTTCAAGGCACGTGTTTTGCCATAGCTTGAACCATAGAGATCTCTCTTTTCAGCAAGCTGGAACTCATGAGTATTTAGCCTCTCGAGGATATTAGCTGGATCTAGTGACTTGTAATCAGCTCTCTCTTGAATCATCAGTGCCAGAGTATCAAATGAGGAATCTAGCGATCTCAGCAATTTCTTCACCACCTTATGGTCGGTGATGTTAGTGGCGCCAAGCGCTTGAAGCTCATTTGAGATGTCAGTGAGACGATCGAAGGTTTGTTGAACATTTTCATTTTCGAGTCTTTCGAAGCGGTTGAAGAGATTGCGAAGAACGTCAACATGAGAGTCACGTTGAGTTGAGACTCCTTCGTTTACTTTGGAGAGCCTATCCTAGATAAGCTTAGCAGTTTCCAAAGCACTCACTCTACATACTGTCCTTTACTCAGATGACCACATATGATATTCTTCGCTTGAGAATCGAGTTGCTTGAATCTCTTCACATCAGCAGCATTCAGAGAAGGTGTGACTGAGGGAACACCATTTTCCACAATGTACCAGAGATCGTTGTTAATTGCTTCAAGATGCATTCGCATCTTATTCTTCCAGTAGGGGTAGTCCGTGCCATCGAAGGTAGGACACCCAGCGGAGACCTTGATCATACCTGCGGTCGACATAACTAGAACTCTAGGTGGTTAAACCAAAATCACACAGAACAAGGGAGTACCTTGCTCTAATACCAATTGAAAGTGCGTTATATCGACTAGAGGGGGGTGAATAGGCGATTTTTATGAATTCTTCACTGAGGAATTTGCCGGTGAGGAAATTCCTTAGCGAAGAACTACTAGCAGCGGAATAAGTACTCAGAAGTAAGCATAAAAGGATACAGACATAGTCATCATGATGAAATGAAGACAAGCACGGAGTACAGAAAGCGTAAACACAGGATAACACAAGATGAAGACAAACAGACTGAAGAAATTGAACTGAGGAAATTGAGAAAGTCTTCAGTCAAAGTCTTCAAACACAGATATGAACAATCACTCAACACAGTAATGAGGAAATAAAAGAGTTGAGGAAATAGAACCAGTAAGGTTGGTGAAGACAATGATTTGTTAGACCAGTTCCAACTGTTGTCTCAGTTGTACGTCTGGTTGGAGCGGATGAGTATTTAAACTCGAGGACACGCAGTCCCGGACACCCAGCCGCTAAGCACGCAGCTCAGGACACCAAGTCATCGCCGTATTCTCCTTGAACTAAGATCACACAGATCTCGTCCAATCACTCGTGGTAAGTCTTCAGGCGACTTCCAAACCTTCACAGACTCGGTCACTCGGCGATCCACAATTCCTCTTGGATGCTCTAGACCATGACGTCTAACCGTCTGGAAGAAGCACAGTCTTCAAAGGTAACAAGCGTCGGATCCACGCAGGATCAATCTCTTCAGTGATGCTCAATCACTTTGGGGTTTGTAGGTGTTTGGGTTTGGGATTTTCCTCACTCGATGATTTTCGCTCAAAATCCTCGGAGGATGGGTTGCTCTCAAATGACAAGTGTCAGTTTCTCTCGGAGCAGCCAACCAACTAGTGGTTGTAGGGGGCAGCTATTTATAGCCTAGGGAGCAGCCCGACATGATAAGACATAAATGCCCTTGTCTGATATGACCGTTAGGTGGATAAGATATTTTGGGACAGCTGGCGCGTAGCACAGCAACGGTCGGAAATTTGACTCGCAAATTCCTCAGGGCTATCATGTTCCTCACTGTGTAGGCAATCCGCACTGGCGAATTCCTAACTCCTCAGTCAGAACAAATTCCTCAGCGACCAGAAGAACTTCGTCTCTGTCACTGAAGAAATGACTGAACTGTATGAGATTTCCAAAGGCTTCACTCGAAGGGTTTGGTAGATGTAGGATTTTGAGTTGAGCATCACTTGGAAATTTTTCCTTAGTATTTCCTCGACCCCCTTTAACAGTATGGTGTTTCCTATGACTCAAGAAAGAGAAAAACAAAACTATGAAAATGAAAGTCTTCAAGCTTCATATTCCTCACGTGAATATCAAGTCTTCACGGATACACCAATTTCTTCACTTTCAAAGTCTTCATGAAAGTCTTCAGTAATACCAAAATATTTAGTCGAAGATATTCATTTTTAGGGGTTGACTTTCCCTGTAAATATCAAACTCCTCATAGACTTATAACATGTGTACACTCACAAACGCATTAGTCCCTTAACCTATAAGTCTTCAATACACCAAAATCACTTAGGGGCACTAGATGCACTTACATAGGAGTCGGTCTACTTGTCTCGGACGTGATGCCTATATACATGATCATTGCCTTGGATATCGTCATAACTATGCGCTTTTCTGTCAATTGCCCAACAAGTAATTTGTTTACCCACGGTATGCTATGTTCTAGAGAGACTATAGCCCTCGGGTCTGTCTTTATCATATATTAAAATCCGAAAATACTTTGCTGTAATTTATTTATCATTTTTTTGTGTTTTTGTTTATCTATCTATCACTACGAGATTTGATCTTTGCAATTAACCGCCAAGGGATTGACAACCCCTTGTTTGTGTTGGGCGCGAGTATTTGTTATTTTGTGTGTAGGTACTATTCACGAGGTCTTGCGTGGTTCTCCTACTAGATTGATAACCTTGGTTCTTAACTGAGGGAAATCTTATCTCTAATGTACTACATCATCCTCTCCTCTTCGAGGAAATCCCAACGCAGCTCATAAGTAGCAGATGCTAACATTCTCAGTGACAACATGAGTCGTCCTAATGTCATCAACATCCCCGATGGAAAGTTCTACCTAGGAGATGCTGGCTATGCATGTTAGTCGGGTGTTCTTTCACCCTGGAGGAAAACCGGGTATCATCTTAACGAGCTCGTTGGTAGGAACTATCCTAGGACTCCACATGAACTATTTAATCTCAAACACTCCAGTCTTAGATTTACTATCGAGATGGTATTTGGAGCTCTGAAGACGGGAGGGCGTGGGGGGGCGGTGGGACAACGTGGGATCGACCGGCGGGAGCCCAGGCGGCGTGCGTGGGGAACGAATAGATTTGAGCTAGGGATTTGGCTGCCCTGTGCGTGTGCGAGGGGAACGAAGGAGATTGGTTTTTATTGGGAAAATGTTCGCGGGTTGGGCTGTTTATTGGCGCTAACATGTGCCCATTCGCACGCGAGGCCTAGTTAGCTTCGAATGTTGGTCTGCGGTATTTACCGACCGATGGTCCGTGGGCCATAAAGGATTTCCCGACCGACTGTTTGATGATATATGTTATAGCATTCCCGACCGATAGTGTGTCATTGAATAGATGTTTCCCGACCCACAGTCCGTTAGAAATTTTTCTGGCATATTGTCGGTCGGCAATGGTGACTTTTTCCCAACACACGTCGGCAGGGAATTTTGGTGCATGGTGTAGTGAGAACAGGTTTAAGATCATAGATCAGAAGTCATTCCACACTTTCCCCACCCAAGTTAAGCTTGTGATTGCTTGTTGCATTCTGCATAAGTGGATCCTGCAATGGGGTTGTGATAAACTGGTGCCCAGGGTGGAAGATGTGACGCCTGACGATGTTGTCAGCTTCGGCCATGGTGTGGAGGCATTTGATAACGAAGCCTAGAACAAAAAGACAGAATGGGCACAGGGAATGTGGGATAACAGAGGCCGGACAAGGATTTGAAGAAGAAGAAGAAGAATAAGAAGAAGAATAAGAGCAGCAACAAAAGAGAAAGAAGAAGCAGGAGATGAGGAGGAGAAGAAGAAGCCGAAGAAGAAGAAACAACGGGAGCAGAGGAAGAAGATGAGTTAGCATCGATGGATTTTTCCCTATTCAGCCATATATCTCTTAATAATTTGTACTGTCATTTCATAGTAGATAGGATGAACTGCGATTTGTTTCCTAGCTAGGACTGAAACTATGTTCAGATTGTTTGTAGTAAGGTCACCACTAATGATAAGGGGTGACAACATCTTATGCAGTTTGGAACAAAACAGCGTGCGATATGTGCGCCTACTGCAACGCAGCCAACCAAACGGCGGGTCAATATTAGTTTCCTCATACAACCATCCTAAGAGCATTACTAGTAGAACCCTGAAACCCTCAAACCCTTATAGCAGTTTTAAGGGTTGAGAAGTGCCAGTTTTTGACACTTTTAAGGGTTGAAAAACAGGGGCAAAGACTAGAACCCTCAAACCCAACCCGTAAACTGCTTTAAGGGTTGGATTTGAGGGTTCTAGTCTTTGCCTCAACCCCAACCTTTAAAACTTTCATTTCATATATCACACATTTCATCATATGACATATCACAAATTTCATCACATTTGACATAAAACAATAATCATTCTAGTTATTATTACAACATCAAATAAAACAATAATCATTCAAATTATTACAACAATGTTTGAGCAAATTACACTAATTGTTCGAATCAAATAGGACATAGAAAAGTAAAACAAAGATACATCATGGGCCAAATATTCAATATCTCATATCCTATAATTCAAATAAGCTAAAAAAATCCTAGATTACTAGGTACATGTAGTGTTTACTGGATCTTTCTAGCAAAATAGCCATAGTTTTGAACCAACATGTTTGACCATACTGTGTTGGGTTCGGGAATAACAGAAAGACATTGGAATTACTAGCAAAACAACTGCGCAAAGTCTTTCTATTCATTTCTACAAATAAGAACCGAAATCAATTGATGGACTAATTACAACAACTACTAACTAGCTAATATAACTAGTTGCCACAGAATCAGTTCTAAAATCTTAACAACCTTCAGAAGTTCAGAACAATGGCAGCAGCCGGACGACCAGAGAACGGCGTCGGAGCCGTTGACAACCGCAAGTCAGCGGAGGAAAATAGGCAGAGCAAGCCCCCCGCCGTCGCTGACGGACCAGACGGGCAGTGTTGCCGAACTGGTTGCAAACGGTGATGCCGCCGGGCGCCTGCACGTGGTTGCGTGGGTGACCACGGCGATGAAGGGGACTAGGGGAGGTCGGCTCTCAGCCGGTCGCCGTCGGGAACGGCGCGAAGACTGCGGCCAGTCACTGCTTCCGGCAGCGGCTATGTCGATGGCGTGCGGACGGCTAGGCTAGGGACTCAAGGTGGTATGGAAGAAAGGGCAGCGCAGTGGAAGGAACGGAGACCGGCGCCGGCGACTCGAAGGGCGGCGCACCTGAGCGCGTGCGGGCGAGGCGGCGCACAGCGAGGACCGAGGACAGGGACAGCAGTATCGGGACGAGCGGCGCAGGGGCGGGATGGCCGGCGTGCGTCGAGGGGAGGCGGGGGGGGGGGCGGCCGGATTGGTGGCGGGCGACGACCGGCGGCTTGGGAGGGAGGAGGCGGGAGGTTGGGAACGGAAACTTCCCTCCCGCGCGACGGGGGAAGGGAGTGCGGGTTGGGGTCGAGCGCCCCTCTCCAACCCTCACTTCTACAGATTGAAATTGAATTTGAGGGTTGGACCCTTACTTTTTTTGAGGGTTTGAGGATTTAGGGGTTCTAGTCTTTGCTTTTTTTTTTGTTGTAACCCGAAAAAAAACGGTTATTTTTGAGGGTTTGAGGGTTTAGGGGTACTACTAGTAATGCTCTAAATGCGGGCAATCAAATTATATGCAGGTCCAGATTTTTGGATTGTTTTACCTCAGCCAACCCAGCAGAGGATCTCATGCTGTCATGCAATGCAGGCAAAATCAGTGCTGACAACCGAACAACACGCCCCAAGTGAAACAATTATCAGCAACACCCACTATTTATTCCATAACCCCATCGGTGCTATTCCCACTATTTATATGTGTGGATAGCGCCTCCGCAATTCGATCTCATCGTTCTATCTGAGATCATGTTTAAATGGAGATCGCCAGTCTGCGGCGCACCTTTTTTTTGACACGAGCGGTTACCCCAAACGAACAGCCTCACCAACGTACCGGCGTGAGATATGGTACCAGCGTGCACCCGGCCCGGATCCCAGAGTTGTTGGGTACATCCGATCCAGCCCTTGGATTATTGGCGCCAACGTAGCAAGTGACACCACTCCAGTCCAAGTGAAGGCGACGCCTGCGTCGTCGCGGTAGCTAAATTTCAAACAGATAGCGCACTCGCCACTCGGAACCGATAAGCCGCCGCCGCCGCCGCCGCCGCGAGCAAGATCTCTCCCTCCCTCTCTTTCCAAAAAGGAAATGGCCGGAGAAATTCGGAGGAGAAGGCCCCAGGCCCCAGCACGCATTGAAATTTGCTGCATGCATGACGCAAACGGAGGGCAAAAACAGTGCACACGATGGCGATTTCGCCACTGTTGTGACCCATATGTGCTTGGGTTTGGCTGGGGGTGGAACCCCCTGCGTTTTGCAGGTGATTGGCGCTAGTGCTGCTACTATTCGGCCGATCGACATCGCTGAATTTTATTTATTTTGGAGTGGATCGACGTCGTTGCTGTAATCAGAAAATGATGAAAATAAGAACGTTTCAAGCGTTGAAACTTGGAGTGTTCAAGAGTTCAATATGCCAAAGGACGGAGAAAAAAAAAGAGTTCAATATGCGGTTCCAGTGTGCGAGCAGCCCCAACATCCGACTCATCTAGTGATCTAGCAGCCGGAAACAACAATAGAAATACAAAAGGAAAAAAGGAAAAGGCCAAAGCGGTAGGATTGTGATCAGTGACTTGACAGTGACATCCCGGTCAGTGGTTCTGCATTTCGAGAGCAAACGTATGCGATTCCACTGATAAACAAGCAGCCGGAAACAATGATAAAAAATACGAGACAAGGTCCACCAAAGGCATCGAAGGAGGCAGGTAAGCTCGTATGGGCCACACCCAACCCAAGGATGGATAAATTATGCATTTGTTGGTCCACAAACGCTAGCCAGTGTCGACAGACAATGCTCCAATTGTTTCGAATGGAGAAAACAACAAACAATGGCAGTGCAAATATGAAATATCCTATGCGCGAGCAGATGAGCTAGGATGTGGGCTGCGAGGTGTAGTAGGCTGCTAAAGAGTAAAGACCAACTTTTATTTCTTTATTTTCAACCAGGAAGACGAATTGATCCACAAGAAAAAACATCTCATCTGATCAACTGCACATGGATTTCGCCTTGAAAGCAACAGGAGAAACTACGTAGCGCCAGAGCGTTTTTTGTTGTTGTTGTGTGCATCTGAAGGAAAAGGTACAAGTATAAGATTTTTTTTTTCATTGCTAACACTATTCATTTGATCGAGGGTGTCTTTGGTTTGTAGGATTATCAAAATATACGAATAGGAGAAACGCGTAACTGAAGTGGCATGTCTTCTTGAATCATGTAGAATTAGAAAACCATACGACTGTGGATGAAAGAAAAATTTGGAGCCACAGAAAAAACAAAGAAATCATACAAGATGTCAAATGGATGGAGCAAAGTTAAAATGGAAGGAAAAATCATTTGCTTTATGTCTTTTTGATTTGCACGATTCTTTAAACATGGCACTAGGAAAACACACAGTATTCGAGTGACATGTCCTGTTGAATCAATAAAATTAGAGGAATGCAAGAATTCAGATCAAACCACAGGAAAAACAAAACAATCTCCTTCAGTACTTCAACTGCAGGATATTACAGATCTAAACAGGTTTTCATGCATATGGATTTCACCATGAATATAGTGCAACAGCGAGAAAAAAATTAGCGCCAGGACGGTTACTCTGCATTGTCTTTATACCTGTGACTGAATGTCGGGTTTCTAGCTGTCTTTAGCCCACAACAGCTTTCCCACAAGTACTGCTACTGCTAGACTGGCTACAGACCAATCAGACACAGCTTTCCGTGGTTTTTAGGTCAAAACATAGAACATGATAAAATTCCAACAAAAACTTTGAACATGCCCTGATCAAACTAGCTTGCGAACTTCTACTATTTTCAGGAGAAATAAGAAAGCTTTGCCAATATGTTGAATCAGCGCACAAAATCTGTGCAACTAGTATGAATGGAGCAATTTCTAGATGAATCAGTTCTGGGACAGGAAACAAATAACCTCGCTCGGTACTTCTTTAACTGCATGATATTTCATATCTGAACATGTTTTTTCGTGTTACAGGCTCTACATATGTTTCAAGTCTCAGACAGCAAAAAGATCGACCAACTAGGAAGTCTGCAGAAAAGAGCATTACATGACATAGAATTTTAAAGAGTTCAGCTCTAGTGGGATCATAGCTTAACCTCGACATCCACCCCCGCGGGAAGCTGGAGCTGCATCAACGAGTCAATCGTCTGGGCGGTCGGGTACATGATATCAATCAACCGCTGGTGTGTCCGGATCTCAAAGTGGAACCTTGAATCTTTGTGCACGTGGGGAGAGTTGAGCACACAGTATATTCTCTTCTTGGTCGGCAGAGGAACAGGACCCATGGTCTTGGCATTAGTTGTTTTTGCAGCTTCAATGATCTGCTTGCAGGAGTCCTCGATCAATGGCACCCAGTAAGACCTCAGCTTGATTCTGATCTTCTGTTTGGGTGCCAGCTGCAAACAAACAATAGTGATACCAATGGTGTTAGTTCTACAGAGAACAGCAACTTCTGCAAGTGACTCAATGAAACTTTAAATGCAGTTGACTAAGGTATGATGGAAATACAATCAACTGTGCCAGAAGCATGAACACTTCACACCTCAACTAAATTTGACAGGGTAATTTTGTAACATGTTGGAAAGAAATTGATGGCAACGCCAATCACAAAAACATTGGGTCAAACATGCATCATCATGGTTACATTTGTTCCAACATCATTCTTTCAGCCAGATGTAACAAATTTCATTACAATGTTAGCCAACTCAAGCTGATGAGATGAATATCTATGATCAGCTCCCTCAATAATATGCAATTCATGGTTGCCTATATATTTATGAAATTCCAGAGCATCCTCCGATGGCACAACATCATCTTCAGAACCGTGAACTGTCAGGACCCTGCAATTAGGGTCAATAGACATGCATGCACTTTGCATATCTATCCTAAGACGATCCATCAGACTTTCTTTGGTTACACGGTACATGAACTGTCCTGTCTTCTGTGCCACGTCAATGAAACCATGTTGATTTATCCTTTCCATATAGTCACTGCCAAGACGATCTGCAATTCCACGTTTCAGATCAAATCTGCCCGATATGTTGATAATACGAGATACATCTTGATACATGGACCCATAGATGATGACCACATCTCCTCCCTTACTGTGGCCAGCAATAGCACGAGTATCACGCTTGTGTTCCTTAAAATGCTGGATTACACTATGCAAATCATCCACCTCTTTGTAGTAGTTGCCATACTGAAATGTACTTTCACTTTCTCCATTGCCAGAAAAATCAAACCGAAATACACTAATCTTCTCTGATGTTAATGCATCAGTAAGACCCATTATGGTTCTACTTTCCTTTGATGACCTAAACCCATGGCATAACACTACAATGTCCTTAGATCCAGCTTCGTGCAAAACACCAATGAGTTTCTCTCCAGAACTGTTCGTTATCACTATCCTCTCTTGAGATACATCAAAGGAATCACTGAAGGAGGAGTGCAACTGTGCACGTGCCCTTGGAACAGTTTCTTTCCCGGCAGTAGCACCAAACAGCAACTGCACACAGACATGCACGATGGACATGCTTAACAAATAACAAACGTGAAGCAAGAAAGGAAGCACATAATGTTAGGGAGTAATCACTGGCAGATTACTATCAAGTACTAACCTAATGTAACACAAAATCTACTTGACCAACACGAACAATATTAGAAGTCAGCAGTTAGAACACAATCTAAGGAGTTCCCACAAAAGAGAAGCGACCATCCCTAGATTATTCCTAAAAGGGATA
>NC_057804.1:532548548-532628161 GCF_018294505.1 Triticum aestivum | reverse complement strand
AGCTAATCACAGAAAGGATAATGCTGATATATCGTTACAAAATATTTGTATATATTATATGCAATAATAATGGCTGGGCAAATATAGAACAGAAGATTAGAGAAGAATTTAGAAGAATGTCGACATGGAGAAACTACAAGAGTGAGAGGAGAAAGTGTTCAACAAGAACGGATATAGACAGGTAAAGGGCACAACATGAAACACTTCGCCGCTGTTACCCACACATAACTTGGATGACATCATCACTTGGTTGAAAAGGCAAGACTTCAAAATGTATATCACCACATTTCAATATTTCATGTGCAACCTCTCAGACAACATGATGGCTAGTGGTAGTAACTCGGCATAACTCATTAACAGCCAAAGTGAAACACTAAGGACTTCATGTTATCTAAGGTGACACAGCATTCCCACATCCAAAACACACTCACACCAGCAACATTTTATTACAATTTACAAGTCAAATGCTTAAGGTGCACCGACTTAAATGCAGTCACCATTTTTCTAACCAAGAACCCGTGAAGAATTTTACACCGCATAATACCACTAGTCACCATGCTTATCACCATTTTTCATTTGACATGGTTGTATGCAAGTATGCAGCAATCACGAGACATGGAGGCAATGTGCTAACATGTAATCGCATCAATAACAGTTCTCCAATGGAAACATTTGCCAACATAATAATAACCATGAAAGGTTTAAGCTCGTGGATAAGGTACCTCCTCCCCATCCTCCCCAATCGACGACGGCATCGGAATTCCCGACCCCTCCCCAACCTGAAATGAAACCACGGGCACAACAATTACAATCGCTGAAAAACAAACCTCCAACAGATAGACGAACTGCCCCAACGCCTCCACGCAATTACACGCCACTAATGAGAACACCGTGTACAATGCAGTTTACAAGTTTCGCAACACGTATCCGCGAGAGTGCACGCCAACGTACCGTCCCGCGTGGCCACGTACCGGGGGCGTGTCGGAGGGCAGGTCGTCGGCGAGGGTCTCGGCTGGCGGGGCGGCGGAGGCGGAGGCGCGGGAGCGCAGCGGGGACGCGCGGAGGGAGGAGGCGAAGGAGAGCGCCGAGGGGTTCGGGCTTGCGGTGGAGCGGTGGAGGAAGAGGAGTGGGAGCGTGGAGGTGGAGGTGGAGACGGCCATGGCGACGGGAGGGGGAGGGGATGAGAGCGGAAGGAAGGGAGAGCGGCGAGGGAGGAGGCGTTGGAAGGCCTCTGCTTCGCTATCGTGCTGTATTATCCAGTTCGGAGTGCGTTTTTGCGTCTGGGTCCTTCAAATTTGTTCAAATACACTGCAACTGTTGTTCTTCATACAGCACACATTTGTCTGGCAAAACCATGGCGATTTTTCGCCTGTATTCACTGCTAGGAACTCAATTGTATCTCTCATGAATAAATCTGAGAATGGGTTTTGTTTAACCGGGTGCTTTGGGTGAGTTTTCTACTCGTGGGTTTCTTTAGTTCGGGTCTTACTGGGTGGAGTCTGACTACAGTTTAGTTTGGTTTAGTTTACTGTAGGAAGTAATTGGGTTTGGGTGGGTATGGGCTGAAACAGTTCCAGTTCAAAACAGTTTTGACCCGTGGTTAACAACCGGTGTGTGAGATCAGTTTGTATTCATATAGTTTATCCCGGTGTGGATGGCCGCTACAACTCGCGTCCATCGCGAGGCTCAACAAGTCAACAGACTGTTGGGAGGAAGCTACGGGGTCACCTCAGCCAAGCCGGCTGCGCTCGCCCGCGAGGATGGGACTCCACTCCGGCGCTCGATGCCCTACAGGCCACCGTGTTCCCAGGCATCTGCGTCGGCGTGTCCGTCCACCATGCCGCCTGCCATCACGCCTCTGCCACTCTCTTCGTCCAGACCTGGGCCGCCGCATACCACCTCGGGGATGCCCTCGACAGTGCCGATCCTTCCCAGGCCGTGCTGCTGCCGCCGCCGCCCGTCCTCGACCGCTCCCTCGTTGCCAACCCCGACGAACTGCTCGGCAAGACACTCGCCGGGATGAGCCGCCTTGCGTCTGCCTGCTGCGGAGCCAGTCCGTGGGCGTTGAAGGCGCGGCGCACAGCCACATGCTGTTCTTGACAGAGTGCCGGTCGAGGCTGGCGCCGCCGCTCCCCGCCGAGTACTTCGGCAACTGCCTGCGCCCGTGCTTCATGGAGGCCACGATGGAGCGCCTGATGACGAGCGGCGGCTGCGGTGCCATCGGGGCGGCGATAAGGGAGATGGAGCGAGGCGTGCTGGAGGGCTCAGAGGGGTGTCTGGGGCAGGTCATGTCGGTGCTGCCGCAGCGGCCCATGTCGCCGAGCTCCTCAACCACAGAGCATCTGACTGACATCGCTCATGCCCGTGTGTGTGGTGACGAGGAGTTGGCTTGCTCTTGTAAATTTGACAGAGTATGTAATGTATGCTTTACCAATCTCTAGTAATTCACAAGCTGACCACAGCCCAGCGCTCAACCCATTTGAGCGAACAGTTTTAACCCATTTCAGTTGATGGTTCCAACCCACAGGTTGCCATTCGGTTTGGTTCAGTTTGGGTGGAAAGATGAAACAGGTTTGGTTTTAGTTGGGCTGAGGAAAATATCAAACAGTTTAGTTGAGGTTGGGCTGCCATGTTTATTTGTTCGGGTTTGGTCCAAATATGGTTTAGTTATTAAACCATTCTCAGGATTACTCATGAACTTAACTCAAGAATGTTGCATGAGAGGATCAACTACTGGAAGATCCATTGAAAATCTCCGTGTTCAAAATGGGTGCTGCTGTTTTCTTGGTATAGATTGTGCAAGGCAATGCAAAAAATTGAAAGGCACGCCAATTGGTTACACGAAACATTATGAGAGCTGGCAAGCTAAATAATTTGGAAGTGTCAGGTTACACATTATGAAGTAAAATTCATCATCTATATGATGCATCATGTTGTCAAATTAATCTCGACTATAGATAAACGTCTATATCTACACAGCTGATTTCTTCTAATTTCGCTATAAACATCCGCAGCTGCAACCTTCACTTCACTTGCCCTCTTTATCACGGCCATCGCCGCCATCCGCGGCGCTCCTTTTCCCACGCCCAGACAGAAAGTCCATGCCCAGGCCCAGCTGCGTCTCACGACTCCTCGGATAAGATGATGACCCGGTTGCCGGCCCCGCTTGCTTAAGCTGCCATGGCAGAGGCTGTCTGCTGGGAGGAGATGGAAGCACCTTTGGTTCAGTCGGCCATCGATCGCCAAAGGGCGGCTTCATTGAGACGTCTGGCTTTTCACAATCCATCGGGCATGATTCCTCATTGAGGTTAAACCCACGAACGTTCGTCTCCATATTGTCGCGGTCCGACTTTGGAGGCGCCGAAAATGGGACATTCGGCTGCCAGCCCGCCTGGTTCAAGTCATGGGGCTCATGCTTTGAAGGAGGCCAGCCAGGAGGAGCGGTTTTCTTATCTTCATCCTCTCTTACGATTACCATGTGATCAGGCTCTGCAGCTTCAGAGCTTTTTTGCTTGATGTTATCTAGCAACTTGTCCTGAGAAAGATCTTTTCCGCTCGACGAACGCGCTGAATATATGTTTGTCATCGGGAAAGCTTTCTCCGGTGGTGTAGCTGGTGTGTAGTTGGGGGGTAGCAAATCGTCCCAATTTTCCAACAGCTCTTTATACACTTTGCGTAGGGTCACCTCTGTAAGGCCTGTAACCTTACAGATCTCTGCCTGGGTCTTGCGCTTGTCTTCAAGCTGACATGCTAGGTAGATAGCAGCAGCAGATATGCTTATAGGGTTTCGCCGTGTGCAGAAGCATTTATTAACAACCACCTCACCAATGTGGGCTGCAAGTTCCTGAGGAAACGACACAAAGTATGTTAAAAGCAGGGCAAATTTATTTTCATGGTGTATCAGGTTTTCAGCTCCTCTGATACCTGGGCTGATTTATTGAGCTGGAGGAGGTTGCAAAACCGAGGCATGTGAACTGCTATTGAATTGCTGTTAAGAGGTTGGCTCAGTTTAAGAGATTCGCCTAGTATTTTGATGTATTTTCCTATCTCTTTCTGAGGAAGATTGCTAGCTGTGGAAATTTCCTGGAAATGCAGTAAACAGAATATGGATCAGCGCTAACTAAAAGATACAGCAATAACCAAAAATGGTACATCAAGTATACTTACTTTCTATCTACTATTATATATGAGAAAAGCGCAATGCAGAAGAAAAAAATAGAGAGATATGCTAGAAATTCTCACGAAAAAACAGAACATCTGACCATTGATCTGGCAGGCCCTCTTTATATCAAGAAAACATAACCATTAGATTTTTTTTTCGAGAAAAATAACCATTAGATGTTCATATTTGCACTCAATTTCATTGACTGGTGGACCCATATTACCTATGCAACACAGCAGTAAATCATGAATCTCCTATACTTGAGGTTAATCAAAACCAACACGAAAACACGAACACGTATGTCACTTTTTGATCTCTTCAGTGCTGTGACCTTCCTAATTTGTTTGCCCCTTTTATGTCTCTCCACATGCACGTGCAGGTACGCGCCATGGTTTTTTCTTAATAATATGGATATAGCCACTATCTCTAAATTTTGCTACATAGACTAATGTAGCATGTATTTAGTACATCATGATGGTTGGCACTGTTTACCAAAGAGAGATTAAGTAGGATTAGCAGATTAATTAGGCAGCCGCTCTGATGCATATATACATGGCATGTAGGGCGGCTCCTGGATGACATAGTTACGTTGTTGTCAGTGGCAGAACTAGCTCCCGGTGACCCCAGGCAACTGCCCACGCTCAGCCGAGGATGTTCCATTGGAATTTGAGCCAATCATGAAAAAATGGCAGTCGATTAATGGGCTAAAGCTAGCTCAGTGCCTTTTATTCTTTGCCCAGGCTCCACGATCTGTCTAGCTCCGTCCCTGGTGGTGGTGGTGCAAAGTCTGGAATATAGGGCTAATTTTGCGATCCACTCTGAACAATAGGTCTCAACTAGGAGACCGAATTGATCGAAAGATCACAAGCACACACAAAAATACTATACAATCTCATTAGAAAAACAATATAGCCTATCTAAGTGGAACATTAACTCTCAATGAATCAAGACATGTAAACCTTTATAATTGCAGCTAAATGCATCCAACCATTGATCTTGTAAATACCTATCCTAGATGGTGCATACTATTATAAGGAAACATCATTCAGTCTTCTGAATTTTAGGTTTGGGCATTAACACACAAGAACGTTGGTTTTATGTCTATCTATCCTTTTGAAGGATATCCGTCCACCAGAATACACATGCACCCTTATTGCCCGTGGGACAGTGGGAGTTCCAAATCAAACACCAAAAGAAGGTAAGAAATGAAAAACATCCCATATGTGTTGATCCAACATCAGGGTTAGCGATCCTAATTTCTGTTCTGGGCACCATTTAATACAATAGACAAACGTAATATACAAACAACGTTCTGGCTTAATACATACATACGACCAACATATTTCGATCTGGACATTAACTCCATTACATCGATCTAATACCATGTTCAAGTTCAACGACCAATCTCTTTTGTAAACAACCAACTAACTATCTTTCTTGTAACTGTCAACAATCAACAGTCTCATGTGGTGTTATGGCAATGATACATACATAGCCTAATAAAAGGTAAACATGGTTAAAATACGCTCCGCAGAGGCATACCAGACTCACTGCTTTCGTGTACTATGCAAATGACAAATATGATGATTATTCCGGTGTAATTGGTAATATATACCTAGGACAAGGCTCGACTGCTTTTGTCGCATACTAGGCTCGATTAATTCTGTGTACTGATCTGATATCAAAAGGCAAAACAGATCATAGATATATTGTTGTTGTGATAATAATCATAGGTAGATTAAGATAAATAGATTATTAAAATATTTCTACAATCACATGATTAAATTATTTCCCGCGCAAACACCATGCTAGTTTACACAATAGAAATTGCCATGATCCAAGGCTGACTCGGCATTCGGTTCAGCCATTGACTAATGTGGTTTTGTTAGGTTGAATCAAGGTATTTGTGACATACATAATTATATAATTCGACAAAATAGAGCAAATGCTATCCTCGTATATTCAAGTTGACAAGACCAGATGCTCCATAAAATGCAATACTACAAGGTAGAGCCATTTCAGTAAATTGATCAGGAGATTAGAGACTTTGGTCCTTAAATCAGTTTACTGGAAATCAGCATATCATCCAACAACAATTCTGTCCATAGAGGGATCACCTGTTGAGTTGCTTGAAAATTGAATGGACTAGAGAATTCATGAACAAGATCCCCAATTTTGAAGCAATTAAATCTTAAATTACATTGTGGAAATCCATCTTTTCTTTTCAGAACTTAACTAACGTTCCTGGTTAGTCCAAATCCTGGCTGCTTGGAGAAACACACCCATATATGCCTATGAATCTCCGCACGGGAGAATTTGGAACAAATATAAAGAGAGCACGAGCGCAGCAGAAACAAACCTGCAGCGTCCTGGGCTCCCGTGCCTCGCGGATGGCCTGGACGAGCGCGGCCGTAGCCAGCGCCTCGACGCTGCGGTTCCTGAGGCAGGTGGCGGTGGAGCACTCCTTGAAGAGGTCGAAGGCGTGGTCAGCGATGTCCCGGTCGAGCCTGAGGATGGACGCGACGTCCACGATCTGGAGGTAGGCGCGGAGGCTGTCGACGGAGACCATGGGGCCCGCGGGGTCCGGGGTGGAGGAGGCGGCGGCGTCGACGGCGAGCGCGCGCTCGAGCTCGGCGAGCTGGCCGGAGAAGGCGGAGGCGGAGCGGGCGAGGACGGGGTGGCGCTCGAGGGAGAAGGCCGAGAAGGCGGAGACGAAGCCGGCGGGGAGGAAGGGGTCGTCGTCGTCGTTGGCGGGCGGGGAGGAGGGCGCGGGGGCGGCGGCGGCGAGGTCGGGCGTGACGAGGGGGAGCGGGTGGAGGGAGGGGAGGAGGGGGAAGAAGGGGTGGGTGTGGAGGTGGCGCTCGAGGACGAGGCGGGCGCAGGATGAGCACTCGGAGACGGAGCGGGAGAGCGGCGGCTGCGTGGTGGCGCACCGCGCCGGCGCGGGAGAGCGGCAGTAGGGGCACTGCGTCGGCAGCGACATGGCGGCGGCGGCGCGCGTGCGGAGAGGAGAGCGGGGACGCTCGGGCGTGCGTGCTCTGGGTTCGGGCAGTTCGCTCTCACGCCAAGGGGAGACCCCGTCCCACTGTCACGCACCCGACCTACTGAGAGCTCGTTTGTGTTTTCATCCTCTCCTTAGTTTATTTTCCTAGCATTTTATTTCTTACTGTCTTTCATATAGACATAATTTGCACTCCTGGTCTATTTATAACTTCTACTAGCTTCCATGCTCGGTTTTCTTGCTCCGAAGACAATCACACTCGATAGTGAAGTCTGATTTAAACCTTAAACTTGTAGAGCTTGTCGAAATTAAACATTAAACTCTCATTTTCGTCTGAAACTATGTGCAGTACATCCCAACCAATTTCAAAGACGGGGAGGTCAGGGGTTCGGCATCGAAGCGAACGGAGAAGAGGCAAAATTACTGGAGAAATGAAACACGGAACAGAACAGTGATGCCACACAGCGCAGAGAGAACCTTTGAAGACACAAAAGAACATGTATATCAGGCACATGGAGTAGCAAAACTCGAACTGACATGTAGATACACAAAAGAACATATGAAACAGAGTATAAACGAGTCCAGAAACCACAAGGAAATGACTGATCCCATCAGGTACATACCATACCAGCGACACTGGAGAAAGAATACCAAAATCAAAGTGCACTCAGTTGCATATTAAGTTAAAATTCAAAAGGAAAACACATGTCAGCAGCTGCTGGCTGCTACATTCACAACCAAAAAGATCGGCATGATTTGGGTGCATAACATTGCTGATATCAATCCATGTGTGCTCGCTCAACGGCTCAAGAGCAGGTTCATTAATCTTCCATGACCAGGCAAGCTTTACAATGGGGTCCATTCCCGTATGTTCTATCAATAACACTTCTAATCTTGCCAAAAGATATTACAACATGGGTATCGACTTGATCTTAACTAACCTCTACTAGTATAATCACGAACAGTAAGGCAAAACAGTTGTCAAGCTTCCAGTCCCAGGAGTGCTTTTCTACACAACAGTCTGGTCTTCAGTATATAAGTATCAGAAGCTCTCATTTACCTGAGACGCAAAACGTTAGATGGCGAAATGAGTAAAAACTGTTTTGTTTTTAACAAGCATCAAGACGCGTTAGTGCATTCAGGACTATCATTGATGAATATGGGTTTTTTTTCCCGGGTGAATAAAAAGCAAAGTATCAGTACTGTTGAAAATGAAACATCGTAGGGGTAGCTTATTCTGTAAGAAAATTACAAACCAGACATAATATAAAAGGCTGCTATGTCCTAAAAATTTAGTGCAGTTTCTATAGCGATGAAACAGAGGACATTCTAAATATTACAGCATGAATTCTTTTGCAAACATCTTTTTCCCATAGGATCAGGAAACTGTCACAAGCTAAAATGTTCATCTGTATAAGACCTAGGTAGCTGCTAAAGGTAAAAACAATATTCTACATGGCACAGTTCCTGGTCAAAATCAAAACGTACCATAGTTTTGGTGTTTCTTTGAGTAGTTATGGAAGGCTTTCACAATGGCGCCGTATTTCATTGATTTCAGAGGTCCCATATGCCTGCAAAGGAAATAATGGAGAGTTTTCAATGGTGGAAATAAATAGTAATATTAATTTATTTACTCACACTCCAGTTGGAATGATCTTATAACATGACTGAAGCATGGTTTTCTCTTCTCTACTTGTAACATTCAGAATCTAAAATAATATCACCTATACTTTCAGGGGCAGCCAACTAAGCATGACCATTATATCAACTAGCTAAATGCCCGTGCGTTGCCACGGAATGAAAAAACTGCACATAAACACTAACGTGGGAAGCGACTGATGACTTGGATGCAGGAGGGTCAAAGACGGGCGACAAATTGGACGTTAAAATTCTCATATATCTAACAAAAATTACATTGGATGTGCTCTAATTAGCCAGCAAGAACATGTATGAGTTTATAAAAGCATATAACAAATTCTGAAACTCTAGTATAATATGGTAACATTTGCTTAGTACTTTATAGGGATGGTATGCTAAGTTCAGCTTTGCATTAATTGCGCAAAACAGATTTACAATGTTAATGAAGGAAAGTTAGGCAATAAATGGACTGAATGCATTTAGAGGAAACTATGAGAAATAATTTTCTTCCAAAGCGAAAATTTGAGTAGAATAAAACTCCAATCAACAGTATTTTTCTACCATATGTTAATATAAATAGGTATGGACAAGAGTTATTTGTGTATCAAAGAATGATAGCATGTGATCTAAGTTCAGTATGACAGGTCCAACGTGACACCTAGAACTAGGAATACTACCAGATGAGGAAACTTACATAATCTCAGTATATCGCAATCTCCATGTAGGAAAGCCTAAATGGCATCTGGCAGGACCATACACAAGTAGAAGATCAGGTTCTGGTCCAGCACAACCTAACGTACAAGGGAGGCACTTAAGTACTCAAACTGGAGTTGCAATGAAATAAATTATAAAACAACTAGAACATTATCCATTAGTATATAAAATATATCATGCATGAAAAAAGGGACTTGTTTAAGCGTACCTATGGATTTCAGTGCACTGGCCATGTCAATTTCTGTAAATACTGGCTCATTTTTTACATTCTCTTCACTTTTGACATTCTCTTGAGTATAGCTATCACCGTTTAAATAACTGGAGCAAAGTAAGTTGGCTGCTTTAGCAATGCCCTCTTTGCCATCAGAACCAGAAATACACTCTATCGTCATCTGTTTCTGACAACAGTCTAAGGCTTTGATATTTGCACTGACATCCTACATATGGCCATAACCGATGGTTCATACAAACTATCAAAAACATAAACGCTAGGGAATAGAAACACCGCGAGGCTTTTGATAGAAAACAAAGCAAGCTCAAGTCTGTAACTTACCAAATAATCTCCGGGATTGTTATCTCTTGAACCATTCATACCAGGTTCAAACAATTTCTTCAGCACTCCTGTGTTGCAGTGTATAGAATATTAAAGTACAGATCTTGTACACTGTTAAGTGTTTGTGCATAAATAAAATAAATATTAGAAGCTGAACTGTATGAGGCAGTATGGCTATTAGTCTGTATTGTTCGGTTCTGTCCCTGCCCTACAAATATGAATACAGCCCCTGTATTGCTGCTTAATGTCTCTTGACTTTTACTAACCATGTCCATTTTCGCAAGATAAATTTCAGACTGAAAGCAATAGTACCTACAAATTAGAATAGTGAACTCAGTGTCTTACCGTCAATGTCGTACAGACATACATACTTCACACCAAGAGTTTTGAGCCAATATAACAGCTGATTGATCTTCACGGTATTCTTAGCTTCTCTGCTATCTACCACAATAGCGAGGTATTTGAGTCTCCCCAGTTGGAGATTCCGATACTTCCACAACAACCCAGACGAAATAAGAGAACACTCTAGATTGAAAATCAGATGAGAACATAAGCTTAAAAGGCTGATTGCTAAGTGGATGATGCACCAGAGCAAACCCAAAGTGAGCTTTATAATCATTGATGGTAGAGACATCTGCACAGAGAAATAAAACTTTTTAGCCAATTTTCCCCCCAGAATGCATTAGTACGAATATGTATGTTTACAAAAAGACAAGTGGTCATTTACTTTAAGTGGTATTGGAACCAAACCCTTAATACACTCCAATAATGAGATGGTCATCTCAATGACATCATGCATATTGCTTTGCATCCTAAATTTACTATTTATTCTCTAACTCTCATTCGCCAAACAAACACTAGCATGATGCCTGAAATATTTGAGTAAATAACGTAGGGTTGGATCAATCTAAAATAGGGTTGTTGCAACAAGCAAGAAGTATTATAATGAAGATTGAAGCTTGACATGATTAGAATTTTTGGTAGGACTAAGTGAACTGAACTTCAGCCAAGATCATAGAAAGTATAGGAGCAAATCAACGGTCAAAGATCATCAGAAATATGGCAAAGACACGACTCACGTCAGGTAATATCACAAAAATATAGGACTAAATCAGAAGTTAAGCTTTCAGATCAGATCGTACAAAATAAAGGAAAGGAAACAACTCAGAGAAGTCTTCTTAGTCAAGCGATTTAGTTGCACTATATATAGAAACCAAAGAAAACTACTGCAAAGAAGCTAAGGTACTGTTATGCGTAATCTTCCTTTCGCTCACAACAACAATGATACAAGAACATAAACTACTCACTGCTGCGTTTCTGCACTATTATTATAGCTACCCACCACTATTCGCAGCAAGTATTCAGTCGCCAGATTTTAGTCTCTCCTCAAACCAATCACTATATATAAGAGGGAAATGAAGCTAACAACAAGTTGCAAGAGGAAGAATGAAATTCACCAGTTTAAATACATGTGGAGGAGGCTTATTCATGAATACGGGTGTCTCATTGACCACAAATGCCTCCCTGCACCAAGAACCACGAGATTAATATTTTTCAAGAAAGGACGAAGAGGACATCGTAGATGCAACAACCTATGCACAGTGCTATTTTTGGATGTTCAAAGAAAAAGAAGAGGACATTGGACATATATAACGACCTATGCAAAGAACAGTTTCTGGAAGTCGAAAGAAGGAAGAAGAGGACATCGTGCATACAGCGACCTAAGCAAAGAACAAATTTTGGAAGTTGAACTGAATTTATTATTTCTGGACGAGGGATCAGGTAATATGCGTTCGAAGCTAAAATTACACAGGGGAAATGGCAACAGGAGCAGAGGGCAAGCAAAGAAATCTGACATGGCCTTGGTACCCATGGTAGCCACAGCTGGGCTGAGAGAGATGGGGAGGAAGCAGCCGAAGGATCAAGAACCAGGAGCACGCTATCAAATTGGAGAAACTGGCCGGGCTGAGGAAGAACTGCGATCACACAAAAGCTAGTATAAGATTTGCCTTATCAAAGGCGAGCTATCACGTACTGCTGATTCTGAAACTGACCTCTGCTGTCTGCTTGCTTTCTGAAAGTTTATTCGATGTTCTCCACGCACACACGAAAAGAAAGTTTATTCAAAGCTTAGCCACTGATTGATGCCGATGGCATAATTGCAGGCAGTACGTGTACGTGCTTGGGCATTTGCACACGTGTGAGATCAAGCGGACAGTTGCCGACGTGATAGTACTAGAATAATTCGGAGGCGGGTGGTACAGTACTTTGATTCGTGCGAATGGACGGTGCAGACAGCGAGGCGAGGATAAACTAGTCGGCGTCTCATGCCACGCATTTGGTCGAACACCTACCGTGCGTCTTCACGAGAAGCACGGCCACGCGCCCACGCAGAGTAGGTCTCCCAGTTTCAACGGGGAGGAGAGATGGAAGGGTGGGGAGGTGAGACTTGCCTCAGCGTGCCGCCGGTCGAAGCGAGCGACGCCGTCGCTGCCGCGCTTCCCCCAGGCCCGGCGGGGGTCACGGCCGCATCGGCGCCGCGGTGACGGACGCAGAGGCGGCTGCTGCGGCCGGGCAAGAGCAACGAATTCACGATCTGGACTCCCGTTGTCGAAAGGTAGAAGACCAGCGACAGGATTTTGACCAGAATCAAAGCAATGGGCCCTCATCTCATAGCTCCGAGGTGCGGCACGGGTTAACTTGATGAACAGATGGGCCTAGTCGACCTCTTCCAGCCCATGTGCTTTTCCTATCATAACCAACTCATGCTGCGCGCTCCAAAAAATATCTAAAAAAATCATATACGGCGCGCTCCGAAATCACTACTATAATTTAATTAAGGACTGCTCCTTTCAAAGATCACTTTCACCAGGTTGCGACAAGTGGCGCGCTGCATGTGCGCGCCCAGGAGTTTTTTCTTTTTTTCGTAGACCCGTTTATTAAAAATGTTTTATCTCTTAAACCGTGCATCCAAATATCGAACTGTTTTCATCGTTGTATTCCTCGCATCGATATCTTCAAAACTAGATCTCATGTTGATAGGTTTCGACGAACTTTTCATAAAAAAGTACGAAAAAACCACATCAGGAGCAAAAAAATTTTCCATTACAAAAGCCGTTTCCGAAAGGCACGGTTGTGCCTCTCGCGGAAGCAAATCCGTGCCTCATATGGAAGGAAAAATGGGAAAAGGAGTTTTTTCGTTTTCGATAGGCACGTCCGTGCCTCTCGCAGAAGCAAAAACATGCCTTTCGTGAAAGGAAAAAAAACACATTTTTTTCGTGTTCGAGAGGCGGAAGCAAATCCGTCCCTTGTACTGAAAGGAAAAAAAAAGGAAAACGCGTTTTTTTGTTTCCAAGAGGCATAATTGTGCCTCTCGCAGAATGAAAAAAGAAGCTTGTTTTTTCACGCAATAATTTTTTCAACAACTTTTTTTGTCAAAAAGCAAAGAAAGATCGTGGAAAAGCGAAAAGCCAAAAAAACCAAAAAAAAACTTCTAAAAAGCGAAAATGTGTGCGAAACTTAAAAAAACAAAATTCGAAGGGAGCGCCAAAAGCACGACAAATGGCGGTTCC
Source organism: Triticum aestivum (assembly GCF_018294505.1). Taxonomy (NCBI): domain Eukaryota; kingdom Viridiplantae; phylum Streptophyta; class Magnoliopsida; order Poales; family Poaceae; genus Triticum; species Triticum aestivum. The sequence goes on along the minus strand of NC_057804.1, from coordinate 532,614,521 downwards.
TGAGAGCGTGTCGCGCGCTCTCAGCCCACCCCAAGTAACCCTTGGGAGGTTTTCGAACTAGTGCTTCTCAATTAGTTGCTCTCCACGCGCTCCGCGTTGGAAGGAGACGCGACACGGACCTCCAACTCCCCCGGCATGCCCTTTTGAGGCCCAGTTTTGGGCCGATTCTTCCAGAATCTTGAGAATCGACCCTCCATCCAGCTTCTCCTAGAATCTTGTGGTTCCAGATTCTGGGAGAAGCTAGGTGAAGGGTTGATGGGAGAATTGGCTCTGAGCCGGCCCATCTATGGGGCGATCTATTTTTAAATTACATTTTTTGTTTTAATTTTTGTTTTTGTTTTTAATATTTTAAATAATTTGGATTTAAAATAGTTTTTTTAAAATATGCATGATTTTACAGAAAATGTTCTCATATTCAAATAATGTTCAGGATTTTGATAAATGTTAACTCATTCAAAAAGTGTCCTTGATTTTACAAAAAAAATCATCTATTCGGAAAATGTTGTGAAATTGAACAATTGTTTGCAAAAAATTGTTATTTATTAAAAATATTCACAAATTAAAAAAATATTCATGGATTACAAAAAGTTTCTTTGATTAAAAAATGTTCACTGATTCAAGAAATGTCCGTGTACATCATAAATGTTCATTGAAACAAATAAATGTTTTCCCAATTTTTAAAAAATGTTTACCAATTCAAAAAAATGTTGACTTGTTTGAAAATAATTCTTGCAAATTATGAAAAAATGTTTGTGAATTTGTAAAATGTGTTCATCAATTCAAAAAATGTTCGCGAATTCGTGAAAATGTTCGTGAATTTGGAAAATGTTCATAATTTTAAAAAATTGTTGACGGTTTGAGAAAATATGTTCACAAATTTGAAAGATGGTCGTGAAAAATAAAAAGGAAAGTAATAAAGGAATAAAAAGATAAAATAACATAAAACAAAAAAAGGAAAGAAAAAAGAAAAAGAAAAATGGTTTAGGGAAGGTTCTATATGAAGGAAATATGCCCTAGAGGCAATAATAAAGTTGTTATTTAATATTTCCTTATTTCATGATAAATTTTTATTATTCATGCTAAAATTGTATTAACCGGAAACTTGATACATGTGTGGATACATAGACAAAATACCGTGTCCTAGTAAGCCTCTACTAGATTAGCGCGTTGATCAAAGATGTTTAAGTTTCCTAACCATAGACATTTGTTGTCATTTGATAAATGGGATCACATCATTAGGAGAATGATGTGATGGACAAGACTCATTCGTTAGCTTAGCATTATGATTTCAGTTTTATTGCTATTGTTTTCTTCACTGTCAAATACATATTCCTTCGACTATAAGATTATGCAACTCCCGGATACCGGAGGAATGCCTCGTGTGCTATCAAACGTCACAACATAACTGGGTGATTATAAAGATGCTCTACAGGTATCTCCAAAGGTGTTTGTTGGGTTGGCATAGATCGAGATTAGGATTTGTCTCTCCGAGTATCGGAGAGGTATCTCTGGGCCCTCTCGGTAATGCACATCATAAGAAGCCTTGCAAGCAAAGTGACTAATGAGTTAGTTGCAAGATGATGCATTATGGAACGAGTAAAGAGACTTGTCAGTATGAGATTGAACTAGGTATGAAGATACCGACGATCGAATCTCGGGCAAGTAACATACCGATGACAAAGGGAATAACATATGTTGTCATAACGGTTCAACCGATAAAGATCTTCATAGAATATGTGGGAGCCAATATGAGCATACATGTTCCGCTGTTGGTTATTGACCGGAGAGGTGTCCCGGTCATGTCTACATAGTTCTCGAACCCGTAGGGTCTGCACGCTTAACGTTCCATGACGATATTGTATTATATGAGTTATGTGATTTGGTGACCGAATGTTGTTCGGAGTCCCAGATGATATCACGGACATGACGAGGAGTCTCGAAATGGTCGAGAGGCAAATATTGATATATAGGACGATGGTATTCGGACACCGGGAGTATTCCGGAGGGTACCGGGTACATATCGGGTCACTAGAAGGGGTTCCGGGCACTCCCAACAAAAGATGTGGGCCTTATGTGCCAAGAGGGGAAACATAGCAGCAACCAGGGGTTGCTGCGCCCCCCATATGGGCCACACCAGAGGAGAAGGAAAGAGGGGAAGGGAGAAGGAAAGGGGGGATTTGGCCTCCCCCTTCCTTCCCTCCTCCCTCCTCTTTCCTTCCCCCTCCGATAAATAAGGAAGGGGGGGCGCCGGCCATAGGAAGGCCCCAAGTAGGATTCGACCTACTTGGGCGCCTCCTTGGCTGCCTCCCCTCTCCCCCACCTATATATATGTGGGGGCGCCTCTAGCACATCTTAGACTATTGCATAGCCGTGTGCGGCGCCCCCTCCACCGTTTACTCCTACGGTCATATCTTCGTAGTGCTTAGGCGAAGCCCTGCGCGGATTACTTCACCATCACCTTCACCACGCCCTCGTGTTGATGGAACTCATCTACTTCCTCGACATCTTGCTGGATCAAGAGGACGAGGGACGTCATCAAGCTGAACATGTGCAGAACTCGGAGGTGTCGTACGTTCGGTACTTGATCGGTCGGAGCTAGAAGAAGTTCGACTACATCAACCGCGTTGTCAAATGCTTCCGATTTCGGTATACGAGGGTACATAGACACACTCTCCCCCTCTCATTGTTATGCATCTCCTAGTTAGATCTTGCGTGAGTGTAGGATCTTTTTGAAATTGCATGCTACGTTCTCCAACAGTGGCATCCGAGCCAGGTCTATGCGTAGATGATATGCATGAGTAGAACACAAAGAGTTGTGGGCGGTGATCGTCATACTGCTTACCACAAATGTCTTATTTTGATTCCGCGGCATTGTTGGATGAAGGGGCCCAGACCAACCTTACATGACCACATTCATGAGACCGGTTCCACCGACAGACATGCAACTAGTTTTACATAAAGGTGGCTGGCGGGTGTCTGTTTCTCCTACTTTAGTTGAATCGAATTTGATTGCAGTCGGTCCTTGTTGAAGGTTAAAACAGGAAACTTGATAAATCACCGTTGTGGTTTTTGTGTCGTAGGTAAGAATGATTCTTGCTAGAAGCCCGTAGCATAAAACTTGCAATAACAAAGTAGAGGACGTCTAACTAGTTTTTGCAGGGCATGTTGTGATGTGATATGGCCAAGACATGATGTGATACATGTTATTGTATGAGATGATCATGTTTTGTAAAAGTTATCGGCAATCGGCAGGAGCATTATGGTTGTATTTTATTGTATGAAATGCAAACGCCATGTAATTTCTTTACTTTATCACTATGCGTTAGCGATACTTGTAGAAGCAACAGTTGGCGAGACGACCACGACGCAACGATGGATATCAAGGTGTCGAGCCGGTGACTATGGAGATCATGACGATGCTTTGGAGATGGAGATCAAAAGAACAAGATGATGATGGCCATATCATGTCACATATTTTGATTGCATGTGATGTTTATCTTTGATACATCTTATTTTGCTTAGCACGACGGTAGAATTATAAGATGATCTCTTAACTAAAATTTCAATGCATAAGTGTTCTCCCTGAGTATGCACCGTTGCGACAGTTCTTCGTGCTAAGACACCATGTGATGATCGGGTGTGATAGGCTCTACGTTCACATACAACGGGTGCAAGACAATTTTGCACATGCGGTATACTCGGGTTAAACTTGACGAGCCTAGCATGTACAGACATGTCCTCGAAACACTGGAGACCGAAAGGTCTAAAGTGAATCATATAGTAGATATGATCAACATAGAGATGTTCACCATTGATGACTACTCCATGACATGGTTTAGTTGATATGGATCACGTATCATTTAGATGACTTGAGGGATGTCTATCTAAGTGGGAGTTCATAAATAATTTGATTAATTGAACTTAAATTTATCACGAACTTAGTATAGATAGTATTTGCAAATTATGTTGTAGATCAATAGCTCGCGTTGTAGCTCCCCTATTTTTGATATGTTCCTAGAGAAAACTAAGTTGAAAGATGATAGTAGCAATGATGCAGACTGGGCCCGTGATCTGAGGATTATCCTCATTGCTGCACAGAAGAATTATGTCCTTGATGCACCGCTAGGTGACAAACCTATTGCAGGAGCAGATGCACATGTTATGAACATTTGGCAAGCTCGATATGATGACTACTTGATAGTATAGTGCGCCATGCTTTACGGCTTAAAATCGGGGCTTCAAAGACGTTTTGAATGCCACACAGCATATGAGATGTTCCAAGAGCTGAAATTGGTATTTCAGACTCATGCCCGTGTCGAGAGGTATGAGACCTCTGGCAAGTACTTTGCCTATAAGATGGAGGAGAATAGCTCAGCTAGTGAGCATGTGCTCAGAGTGTCTGGGCACTACAATCGCTTGAATCAAGTGGGAGTTAATCTTCTAGATAAGATAGTGATTGACAGAGTTCTCTAATCACTATCACCAAGCTATTAGAACTTCATGATGAACTATGATGTGCAAGGGATAACGAAAAAGATTCTTGAGCTCTTCGCAATGCTGAAATCAGCGAAGTAGAAATCAAGAAAGAGCATCAAGTGTTGATGGTTAACAAGACCACTAGTTTCAAGAAAAAGGGCAAAGGAAAAGAAAGGGAACTTTAAGAAGAATGACAAGCAAGTTGCCACTCCCATGAAGAAGCCCAAAGCTAGACCTAATCCTGAAACAAAGAGCTTCTACTTCAAAGGAAATGGTCACTGGAAGTGGAACTGCCCCAAATACTTGGCGGATAAGAAGGATGGCAAAGTGAACAAAGGTATATTTGATATACATGTTATTGATGTGTATTTTACTAGTATTCATAGTAACCCCTAGGTATTTGATACAATTCAGTTGCTAAGATTAGTAACTCGAGACAGGAGTTGCAGAGACTAGTTAAAAGCGAGGTGATGATGTGTGGTGGAAATGTTTCCAAGGTTGATATGATCAACATCGCACACTCCCTCTACCTTCGGGATTAGTGTTGAACCTAGATAAATGTTATTTGGTGTTTGCGTTGAGCATGAATATGATTAGATCATGTTTATTGCAAAACAATTATTCATTTAAGTTAGAGAACAATTGTTATTCTGTTTACATGAATAAAACCTTCTATGGTCATACACCCAATGTAAATGGTTTATTGAATCTCGATTGTAGTAATACACATATTCATAATATTGATACCAAAAGATGCAAAGTTGATAATGATAGTGCAACATATTTGTGGCACTGCCATTTAAGTCATATTGGTGTAAAGCGTATGAAGAAACCCCATGCAGATGGGCTTTTGGAATCACTTGATTATGAATCATTTGATACTTGCGAACCATGCCTCATGGGAAAGATGACTAAACCTCCGTTCTTCGGAAAAATGGAGCGAGCAAATGACTTATTGGAAATAATACATACCGATGTATGCGGTCCGATGAGTGTTGAGGCACGTGGCGGGTATCATTATTTATAACCTTGAAAGATGATTTGAGTAGATATGAGTATATCTACTTAATGAAACACAAGTCTGAAACAATTGAAAAGTTCAAAGAATTTCAGAGAGAAGTGGAGAATCATCGTAACAAGAAAATAAAGTTTCTACGATCTGATCGCGGAGGCGAATATTTGAGTTAGGAGTTTGGCCTTCATTTAAAACAATGTGGAATAGTTTCACAACTCACGCCACCTGGAACACCACAGCGTAATGGTGTGTCCAAACGTCGTAACCATACTTTATTAGATATGGTGTGATCTATGATGTCTCTTACCGATTTACCACTATCGTTTTGGGTTATGCATTAGAGACAACTGCATTCACGTTAAACAGGGCACTGTCTAAATCCGTTGAGACAACACCGTATGAAATGTGGTTTGGCAATAAACCTAAGTTGTCATTTCTTAAAGTTTGGGGTTGCAACACTTATATCAAAATGCTTCAGCTTGATAAGCTCGAACCCAAATCGAAGAAGTACTTCTTCATCGGATAACCTAAGGAAACAATTGGGTACACCTTCTACCATAGACCCGAAGGCAAGATCTTTGTTGCCAAGAATGGAACCTTTCTAGAGAAGGAGTTTCTCTCGAAAGAAGTGAGTGGGAGGAAAGTAGAACTTGATGAGGTAATTGTACCTTCTCTCAATTTGAAAAGTAGCTCATTAGAGAAATCCGTTCCCGTGATGCCTACACCAACTAGAGATGAAGCTAATGATAATGATCATGAAACTTCAGATCAAGTTACTACCAAACCTCGTAGGTCAACCAGAACACAACCGACACCAAAGTGGTACGGTAATCCTATTCTGGAAGTCATGTTACTGGACCATGGCGAACCTACGAACTATGAAGAAGCTACGATGAGCCTAGATTCTGATAAATAGCTTGAGGCCATGAAATCTGAGATAGGATCCATGCATGAGAACAAAGTGTGGACTTTGGTGGACTTGCCTGATGGTCGGCAATCCATAGAGAATAAATGGATCTTCAAGAATAAGACTGACACTGATGGTAATGTTACTGTCTACAGAGCTCGACTTGTCGCAAATGGTTTTCGACAAGTTCAAGGGGTTGACTATGATGAGACTTTCTCAACCGTAGCAATGCTTAAGTCCATCCAAATCATGTTAGCAATTGCCACATTTTGTGAAATCTGGCAAATGGATGTCAAAACTGCATTCCTTAAAAATGGATATCTCTAAGAAGAGTTCTATATGATGCAACCAGAAGTTTTGTCGATCCTAAAGGTTCTAACAAGGTGTGCAAGCTCTAGCGATCCATCTATGGATTGGTGCAAGCATCTTGGAGTTGGAATACACGCTTTGGTGAAGTGATCAAATCATATGTTTTTATACGGACTTACAATGAAGCCTGTATTTACAAGAAAGTGAGTGGGAGTTCTATATCATTTCTGATATTATATGTGGATGACATATTATTGATTGGAAATGATATAGAATTTCTGGATAGCATAAAAGGATACTTGAATAAGAATTTTTCAATGAAAGACCTCTATGAAGCTGCTTACATATTGGGCATCAAGATCTATAGAGATAGATCAAGACGCTTGATAAGACTTTCAATGAGTACATACCTTGAAATGATTTTGAAGGAGTTCAAAAATGGATCAGTCAAAGAAGGAGTTCTTACCTGTATTATAAGGTGTGAAGTTGAGTAAAGACTCAAAACCTGACCACGGCAGAAGATAAAGAGGTAATGAAAGTCATTCCCTATGCCTCAGCCATAGGTTCTATAAAGTATGCCATGCTGTGTACCAAACATGTTATGTACCTTGCCATGAGTTTGACAAGGGGGTACAATAGTGATCCAGGAGTAGATCACTGTACAATGGTCAAAATTATCCTTAGTTACCTTAAATAGGACTATGGAAATGTTTCTCGATTATGGAGGTGATAAAGAGTTAGTCGTAAAGAGTTACGTCGATGCAAGCTTTGACACTGATCTAGATGACTCTAAGTCTCAATATAGATACATATTGTACGTGGGAGCAATTAGCTAGAGTAGCTCCATGCAGAGCATTGTAGACATAGAAATTTGCAAAAATACATATGGATCTTAATGTGGCAGACCCGCTGACTAAAACTTCTCTCGCAAGCAGAACATGATCACACCTTAGTACTCTTTGGGTTAATCACATGGCGATGTGAACTAGATTATTGACTCTAGTAAACCTTTTGGGTGTTGGTCACATGGCGATGTGAACTATAGGTGTTAATCACATGATGATGTGAACTATTAGTGTTAAATCACATGGCGATGTGAACTAGATTATTGACTCTAGTGCAAGTGGGAGACTAAAGGAATATGCCCTAGAGGCAATAATAAAGTTGTTATTAATATTTCCTTATTTCATGATAAATGTTTATTATTCATGATAGAATTGTATTAACCAGAAACTTGATACATGTGTGGATACATAGACAAAATACCGTGTCCCTAGTAAGCCTCTACTAGACTAGCTCGTTGATCAAAGATGGTTAAGATTCCTAACCATAGACATGTGTTGTCATTTGATAAATGGGATCACATCATTAGGAGAATGATGTGATGGACAAGACCCATTCGTTAGCTTAGCATTATGATCTTTCAGTTTTATTGCTATTGCATTCTTCATGTCAAATACATATTCCTTCGACTATGACATTATGCAACTCCTAGATACCGAAGGAATGCCTTGTGTGCTATCAAACTTCACAATGTAACTAGGTGATTATAAAGATGCTCTACAAGTATCTCCGAAGGTGTTTGTTGGGTTGGCATAGATCGAGATTAGGATTTGTCACTCCAAGTGTCGAAGAGGTATCTCTAGGCCCTCTCGATAATGCACATCATAAGAAGCCTTGCAAGCAAAGTGACTAATGAGTTAGTTGCAGGATGATGCATTACAGAACGAGTAAAGAGACTTGCCAGTAACGAGATTGAACTAGGTATGAATATACCAACGATCGAAACTCGGGCAAGTAACATACCGATGGCAAAGGGAATAACGTATGTTGTCACAACGGTTTGACCGATAAAGATCTCCGTAGAATATGTGGGAGCCAATATGAGCATCTAGGTTCCGCTATTGGTTACTGACTAGAGAGGTGTCTCAGTCATGTCTACATAGTTCTCGAATCCGTAGGGTCCGCACGCTTAATGTTTGATGATGATATTGTATTATATGAGTTATGCGATTTGGTGATCGAATGTTGTTTGGAGTCCCGGATGAGATCTCGGACATGACGAGGAGTCTTGAAATGGTCAAGAGGTAAAGATTGATATATAGGACGATGGTATTTTGACACTGAAAGTGTTCCGGAGTGTACCAGGCACATATCGGGTCACTGGAAGGGGTTCCGGGCACCCCAGGCAAAAGATATGGGCCTTATGGGCCAAGAGGGGAAACACAACAGCCACCAGGGGGCTGCTGCACCCCCCATATGGGCCTCACTAGAGGAGAAGGAAAGAGGGAAATGGAGAAGGAAAGTGGGGGATTCGGCCTCCCCCTTCCTTCCCTCCTCCCTCCTCTTTCCTTCCCCCTTCGGTAAATAATGAGGGGGGGGGGCATAGGAAGGCCCCAAGTAGGATTCAACCTACTTGGGCGCCTCCTTGGCTGCCTCCCCTCTCCCCCCACCTATATATATGTGGGGATAGCGCCTCTATCACATCTTAGACTATTGCATAGCCGTGTGCGGCGCCCCCTCCACCATTTACTCCCACGGTCATATCTTCGTAGTGCTTAGGCAAAGCCCTGCGCGAATTACTTCACCATCACCGTCACCATGCCGTTGTGCTGATGGAACTCATCTGCTTCCTCAACATCTTGCTAGATCAAGAGGACGAGGGACATAATTGAGCTGAATGTGTGCAGAACTTGGAGGTGCCCTACGTTCAGTACTTGATCGGTCGGAGCTAGAAGAACTTCGACTACATCAACCGTGTTGTCAAACGCTTCCACTTTCAGTCTACGAGGGTACGTAGACACACTCTCCCCCTCTCGTTTCTATGCATATCCTAGATACATCTTGCATGAGCGTAGAATTTTTTTGAAATTGCATGCTACGTTCTCCAACACTATATCCTTCTCAAAACAGGCGGGGATGGAATCTTAAATGGACTGGCCCAAAAGAGAATCGTACGTTGTAGGGGGTACGCGCTGGGTTGCTAACGAGCGACCTACACGATGTTGGGGAACCTAGCAGAAATTCAAAATTTTCTATGCATCACCAAGATCAATCTATGGAGATTCTAGTAACAAGAGAGAGGGGAGTGTATCTTCATACCCTTGAAGATCGCGAAGCGGAAGCGTTAGAAGAACACAGTCGGTGGAGTCGTTCACAAAGCGATTCAGATCGCGGCCGAATCCGATCTAAGCACCAAACTACGGTGCCTCCGCATTCAACACACGTACAGCACGGGGACGTCTCCTCCTTGATCCAACAAGGGGAGAGGAGAAGTTGAGGGAAAACTCCGACAGCACGACGGCATGGTGGTGATGGAGCTCCTGGTTCTCCGGTAGGGCTTCGCCAAGCACTACGGAGGAGGAGGAGGTGTTGGAGGAGGGAGAGGGTTGCGCCAGGGGAAGGGTGCGACTGCCCTCTCTCTCCCTCACTATATATAGGGGGAGGGAGGAGGGGAAGGCTCCCTAGGGTTCCCTAGGGGAGGGGCAGCGGCCACAGGGGAAACCCTAGATGGGTTTGGGCGCCCCCACCCCCTAGGAAACTTGCCCCCCAAGCCGGGAGGGGCGGCTTCCCTAGGGGTGGCGCCCCCACCTCTCCTGGTTATGTGAGATGAGGTGGGAGGGGCGCTCAGCCCCTTAGTGGGCTGATGTGCCCTCTCCCCTTGGATGAGTCAGCTTTGCTTGTAGCCCAAGTAAAGTTGCCGTGTGTGTTTGAAATCTGACCGTTGGAACACGTGTCAGTTCCTTAGTGACCCAGGGTCATTTCGGACAAATCAGGTCGGGTTGCCTAGTGGCTATAAATATCCCACCCCCTACACCATAAATTGGTGGCTGCTCAGAGTTAATATACGGATTTTGTCGTTTGAGAGCAACCCACCTCGAAGCATTTGAGAGAGAGAAATCCTTGCGAGGACAAAGCCCAAACACCCAGAGCCAAAGAGTGTTAGGCATCACTGAAGTCTTTCTGTCTGTATGACCTGAAGACTTATTACACTTGAGGACTGTGTATCCTCCAGCCGGTTAGGCGTCGCGTTCTGAGCATCCAAGAGTCATTGTGGATTGCCGGGTGAACAAAGTCTGTGAAGGTTTGGAAGTCTACCTTGAAGACTTACCAGAGTGATTGGGCGAGGACTAAGTGACCTTAGCTCAAGGGGAATAAGGTGAAGACACGGTCTTCTGAGTTGAATCTCAGCCTCCCTAACCAGACGTACAGTTGTCACAGCAACTGGAACTGGTCCAACAAATCCTGTGTCTTCAACAAGCAACTGGTTCTATCTCTTACCTCCTTTACTTTGAGTTTGTCTTCGTGAAGTCATTGCTTATCGTCTTATCTGATTGACTTCATTGCTTGACTACTATTGTTGATTGGCTTCATACTATCTTCCATCCTGATCCTACTACCTAGCTGTTATTAATCTTCGAACGTTAATGCTATTGCATACTTGATTATGGCTTGCTTGTTGTAGTTTATCTTCCGCTGCATATCAATTAGGTTGTTTCTATTGTTTGTCTTCGAAACTTCCATGTTTTGAAGGCTTTCATAAAAATTGCCTATTCACCCCCCCTCTAGTCGATAACTAGAACTTTCAATTGGTATCAGAGCAAGGTACTTCCTTGTTCTGTGTGATTCGGTTTAACCACCTGGAGTTTAGCTATGTCGACTGCAGGGATAATCAAAGTCTCCGCTGCTTGCCCCGTGTTCGATGGAACAGAATATCCCTACTGGAAGAATAAGATGCGCATGCATCTTGAAGCCATTGATGTCGACCTCTGGTATGTCATCAAGAATGGCGTTCCCAAAACTGGTGAAGGTGTCACCCCTACTGATGTCAAGAAGTTCATTCAACTGGACTCGACTGCAAAGAACATCATCTGTGGTCATCTGACCAAAGGACAGTATGGCCGTGTGAGTGCTCTGGAAACGTCAAAGCTAGTCTGGGACTGGCTGTCCAAGGTCAATGAAGGCGTCTCTACACAGAGAGACCCGAGGATCAGTGTTCTTCGCAATCTCTTCAATCGCTTCAAGAGAAATGGCAATGAAAATTTCCAGCTCACGTTTGATCGCCTCACCGACATCACAAATGAGCTTCTGGCTCTCGGTGCCACTGCGATCACCAAGCATGACATTGTCAAGACACTGCTGAGATCACTTGACACCTCCTTTGACACCCTTGCCCTCATGATACAAGAATGTCCTGACTTCAAGACACTCGATCCGTCTGATATACTTGAGAGGCTCAACACACATGAGTTCCAGCTTTCTGAGAAAAGAGATATCTATGGCCCCAACTATGGCCGAACTCGTGCTTTGAAGGAAAAAGTTGTTTCCTCATCTGAAGAAGAAGAATCTGACTGCGGTTCTAACGATCCTGAAGACATCGGAAGGGAGCTTGCTATGCTTGTGAAGAAGTTCCAGAAATTCACCAAGAAGAAAGGCTTCAGAAAGTCTTCACGATCCAGTTCAAGAAATGATGAAGCTTCCACTCAAGACAACAAGAAGAGAACATGTCACAAGTGTAAGAAGCCTGGGCACTACATCTCTGAGTGTCCTCAGTGGGACAATGAGAAGAAGAAGAAGAAGAAGAAGAGCAAGGAATATGACGCTGATGACAAGAAGAAGAAGAAATCTTCGAAGTCTTCTTCCAAGTCCTCATCAAGGTCTTCATCTCACAAGAAGAGCTCATCTGGCAAGGCTCGTGCTTTTGTTGGCAAGGAAATGGATTTAGAGGAGGAGTCTGCTTCTGAGGAGGCAGAGGTGGAATCTGAAGCTGAGTCCGACTCTGGCGTTGCAAGTCTGGCTCTAGCCACAGCCTACATCGCACGGTCCATCTTCAACACCAAAGACAATGACTCCCACACCAACGCTGATGATGACAAGGACGATCCTGCTCCCACCTACTGCTTCATGGCACGCGGTGCCAAGGTAAAATCGCGCGATGCTTACTTTCAAACATCAAGTGAAGATGACTCTGATTGTGAATCTAAACCCAGCTACAAAACACTTGCTAAAATTGCTACTGAACAACAAAGGGCTATGGAACATACTCAAAAACTATTAGACAAAAGCGATGACCTGTTGGACGCGGAAATGACAAGTTCACAGTCCTTAGTTGAAGACATAAAAAATCTTCATGCTAAGTATCAAGAACTTGAAAGTCTTCATGAGACGCTCTCAACCACTTATGAAAAGCTCTCCTATGATTATCTTCAAAGGAAGCAAGAGCTTGAGAAACTGAAAGTGTCTCATGAAGATCTTCAAAAAGAGAATGAGTCATTTCGCGCTCAACAGATCAGTCCCGCTCAGGATGAATTTGAACCACCATGCTTAAAATGCATTGAGCGTGATAACGCTACCTCTATTGCTGAATGTTCCACTGCTGCTACTGTTGCTCTGTCTTCAACTACTGATGTGGTAACTAACCCCTCTTCTGAGGATACCACTACTATTTCTGATGAAAATGCTAGGTTGAAGACATTGCTTGAAACAGGGATGTATAAAAGTCTGAAAGGGCATCAAACACTTTGTGATGTCCTCAAAAAGCAGATTCTGAACCGAAACCCTAGGAAAGAGGGTGTTGGGTTCGAGAGGAAAATGAATGCTGATGGTTCCTACTGGAAGCCTGAGCAGTATCCCAAAACCACATGGGTTGCTGCAAAGGAACCTTCAGTGGATCCATCTACCTTATCTGGATTTACCTGTGCTAATCCTATTATCATTGATGAATCCTTTGATGCAAACTATAAACTGTTCAAAAATTAGAATGGTGAAGTGTTTGCCAGATATATTGGTACTAACTATAGGAATGGACCTCCTATGAAGAAGATCTGGGTTCCCAAAAGCTGCCTTGAGAATCTTCCAGTGAATGTCATCATGACACCACCAGGGAAGAAGACAAACCCCAGACCAAAGGCATCATATGGTCCAACGGCTAGTTACGAACACAGGACTCACTTGAGTCACCCTAACGCCAATGTTTTGCAGGGAAATCATACTCAGACTCATGAATATGAGCGTGTGTCTTCAAATCGCTATGTTCATAGAACTAAGAACTTTTCTGCTTATCCACATGAGTATCATTCATCTCCTGCAAGGCTATTTGCTAGGGCTTCAAAGCCGAAATTCTCAGATGCTGCACTTAGACTCATTGCTTCTAAGCCACCCCTGAAAATGTGGGTGGTGAAGAAGAATTAACTCTCTTTTGCAGAATGTGGTCTCCAGCCAGCGATCAATGGCATCCGATATAATTGCTGGGGACCTAAAATATAAAGGGACACATGATAAAATGACTTACTATGTATTCCACATATGAATCACTTACCTGTCATACTGTGTGCTAACTTTCATCTATGTTATGATAATCCATGTATGCAACAACTGCTTATGCTTCACAACATACCTTGTGAAGCCTATCCTCCTAACTGCCCTGTAGGGCATGTCACCAAAAGCTTCAGAATGGATTATTGACAGCGGATGCACTAATCATATGACTGGCGATCAAAGTCTTCTCATGGACTCAACCTTACGTCCATCCGACAAGAGTCAAATCACATTTGCTGACACTGGTAAAGGCAAAGTATTGGGTCTAGGTAGAGTTGCAATCTCAAAGGATCAACACATGGATAAAGTGATGCTTGTTGAATCCCTTGGATTCAACTTAATGTCTGTCTCAATGCTTTGTGACTTAAATATGATTGTGATATTTGGAAAATATCATTGCCTTGTACTAATGGAATTTGACAAATCTCTAGTCTTTGAAGGGTATAGGAAAGGTGATCTATACATGGTAGATTTCTCAGCAGGTCCAAAACTTGCCGTATGTCTTCTTGCTAAAGATTCATAATGCTGGCTCTGGCATCAAAGGCTGGGGCATGCAGGCATGAGGAACTTGCACACTCTCGTAAAAAAGAAGCATGTCATAGGCATCGAAGGTGTCAAGTTCAAGAAAGATCATCTGTGTGGTTCCTGCGAAGCTGGAAAGATGACAAGGGCCAAGCAACCTTTGAAGACAATCATGACAACATCTCAACCCTTCGAGCTGCTACACATGGACTTATTTGGACCTACCCACTACTCCACCCTCACAACAACGGCGTGTCTCTATGGCTTCGTCATTGTTGATGACTACTCAAGATACACATGGGTGCACATAATTCTCTACAAGACTGAAGTACAAGATGTCTTCAGACGATTTGCCAATCGAGCAATGAACAACTATGGCATTAAGATCAAGCATATCAGAAGTGATAACGTCATTGAATTCAAGAACACCGGCCTTGATCTTTATCTGGATACAATGGGAATCACTCATGAATTTTCTGCTCCATACACACCACAGCAAAATGGCATTGTTGAGCGCAAAAACAGAACCCTTATTGAGATGGCTCGAACAATGCTTGACGAGTACAAGACACCAAGAAAGTTCTGGCCTGAAGCCATTGATACAGCTTGTCACATCATCAACCGTGTCTACATCCATAAGCTTCTGGGCAAAACATCCTATGAGCTCCTCACTGGCAAGAAGCCAAATGTCAGCTACTTCAGAGTCTTTGGTGCTAGATGTTGGATCAAGGATCCCCATCACAAGTCAAAATTTGAACCCAAAGCTCACGAAGGCTTCATGCTTGGCTATGGAAAGGATTCGCACTCTTACAGAGTCTTCAACCTATTCCACTACAAAATCGTTGAAATAGTGGATGTGCGATTTGATGAAACCAATGGTTCACAAAGAGAAATTCTGCCAAGTACACTTGATGAAGCTCCTTCCTGTGAATCTATCAAGTTGATGGGAACTGGTGAGATCATGCCCTCTGAAGCACAGCCTGAAGAGGAACTTATCATTTCTGCACCAAACCAACCTGAAGACAATGCTCAGACCGAAGACAATACTTCCAATGATGACAATGATCAGCATGAGCAAGGTCTTCGTCCAGTTCATCCTCGTGTTGCAAATGAAGTACAAATTGAGAAGATAATTGACAGCATCAATGCGCCTGGTCCGCTTACTCGCTCAAGAGCAACACAGTTAGCAAACTTCTGTGGGCACTTTTCATATGTGTCAATATCAGAACCCAAGAAAGTTGCTGAAGCTTTTATGGAACCTGAATGGATTCAAGCCATGCAAGAAGAACTTTAACAGTTCAAGCTGAATAATGTTTGGGAACTTGTCAAGCGACCTGACCCTCGCAAGCATAACATTATTGGAACAAAGTGGATATATTGAAACAAGCAAGATGAGCATGTTCAAGTCGTCAGAAACAAAGCACGTCTTGTGGCTCAAGGATATACTCAAGTTGAAGGAATTGACTTCGATGAAACATTTGCTCCTGTTGCTAGGCTTGAAGCTATTCGCATACTGCTAGCCTATGCAAATCATCACAACATCTTGCTATATCAAATGGATGTAAAGAGTGCATTTCTCAATGGCAAGATTGAAGAAGAAGTATATGTTGCACAACCACCTGGCTTTGAAGATCCAAAACATCCTGATATGGTGTACAAACTCAACAAAGCACTGTGTGGCCTCAAACAAGCTCCTCGCACTTGGTATGATACAATCAAAGACTTCCTGAAAAGTAAAGGCTCAAACCTGGATCCCTCGATCCCACACTCTTCACGAAGACATATGATGGTGAACTGTTTGTGTGCCAAATATATGTTGATGACATAATCTTCGGCTGCACCAACCAGAAGTACAGTGATGAGTTTGGATTTATGATGCAAGAGCAATATGAGATGTCCATGATGGGTGAGCTGAAGTTTTTCCTTGGTCTTCAAATTCGTCAGCAACGAAATGGCATCTTCATATCTCAAGAAAAAAATCTCAAAGATTGCCTGAAGAAGTTCGGCATGCAAGATTGCAAAGGTTACACGACGCCAATGCCAGCCAAACATCATCTTGGTCCCGACGACAATGGTAAAGAGTTCGATCAAAAGGATACCGCTCCATGATTGGTTCTTTACTTTACCTATGTGCATCTAGGCCAGATATTATGCTTAGTGTTTGCATGTGTGCTCGATTCCAAGCGGCACCAAAGGAATCGCATCACTTAGCAGTGAAGCGAATTCTTAGATATTTGGCTTACACCCCAACACTCGGATTATGGTATCCAAAGGGCTCAAGGTTTGATCTGGTTGGATTCTTGGATGTTGATTATGCTGGTGACAAGGTGGATCGCAAGTCAACATCAGGCACATGTCATTTTCTTGGTCAATCACTTGTCTGTTGTTCTTCAAAGAAGCAGAACTGTGTGTCACTCTCAACTGCTGAATCTGAATACATTGCTGCTGGATCTTGTTGTGCTTAGCTTCTGTGGATGAAGCAAACTCTCAAGGACTATGGCATCGATCTAAAGCAAGTCCCTCTCTTCTACGACAACGAAAGTGCCATCAAGATTGCCAACAATCCAGTCCAGCACTCGAAGACAAAGCACATTGAAATACGTCATCACTTTCTCAGAGATCATGTTATGAAGAAAGATATAGATATCATGCACGTCAACACTGAAGAGCAACTGGCAGATATCTTCACAAAGCCCTTGGATGAGAAAAGGTTTTGCAAGTTACGGTGTGAGCTAAATATCTTGGAATCCTCTAATGTCCTGTGATCAGGCACACATCCTAACACTTATGCATGTTGATGACTTAGATGTGCAACACACAAAGTAATGTATATCTTCAATCAATGAAGATTTACACTCTGAGTGTGAATACATTAACATGGAATTTGACTTCGGAGCGCCACGATAATTGTGCGCCGTGTCTGGGTCTAATATTTCCTATACGGTGGGTAACGCCACCACCAAATTTCTCTGTTTGAAGTGTTTCACTCATGGCGTTATTTTGCAAAGACTTCACATTTGGTTTGTCTTCAGTTTCTATTTATCTTCATGATTTTCTGCGCTATGATGAGTTGATTGCATATATATATATATGTACTAGCGTTCTGTCCTCTACAGCATTCACTTATAGATATGTCTTCAAGTTGAATCTTTTGAACTAAGTGAATGTGATCGGACCCTAATCTCTCTATGCTTCCTATCTCAAACTCTATCTGTCCAAATCATGTGCATTCTATTGAAACTGTCGAATGTCTTCTCTGCATCCTTGTCAGCAGAAGACACAGAGACAAAACATCAAGTCCTACTTAAATGAATCATCTAAACTGTCGATATCCGGAGAAGCCGGAATGAACATCCGACATACTTGGCGGGCGTGGGAACGTGGGACAATTCTAAATGTGTTGCATGCTTGCCACGTACCCCACGGATGTGAACAGACAGGGGCACCTGCGTAATTGCGCTGTGCTGCACACCTACTTATAAATATGTGTCCCCTGCGGTAAAGAAATCCTTCTTCCACCTCTCCACCTCCGTCAAAACCCTAGCGCCACCGCTAGCTCGCGACGACGCCGGCGACGAAGCGCTTAGCTGCCGCGACTTCTCCGACGCCGTCCTCACGTCGGCCGCGGACATCGTCCTCTCCGCCGTTGCCGTAGGTGTCCTCCTTCGCCAAGTTAGGGCACGGTGGGCTGAACTGCTCGGTCTCTCATTCTTCCCATCTAGCAGTTCGTCGTGCGGTAATTATAACTCTATTTTTACCACCTTTTTGATCTTCATAGATTCATCCTACTTACCGAAAGTGGTTTCTGCCTACTCAATGTTAGATCTATTCTATCTGCATCTCATAATGCCTAGTCTATTCACTTAGATTTCTTATCTAGTTTGATTCCTCACTTGTACTTATTCACGGATTGGTACAAATCTGGAACCAACTCACCACATATAAGTGAATGTCTTTGCATCATGAGGTCAATGTCTTCAAACTGATTTATCTTCAAAATCTTTTGAGAATGCATATGACCTCTTCCCCTTCCCTCGCATCTCTAATGCTGTCATAGGTACATGTCCATGGGAGAATCCCTTGGTTCTCATAGTCTGCATTCGTTTGCAGAATACTTACAACATCATATCAATTCTCCTGAAGCCAGTTCCTGTTTGACCAGCAAGCGTAAATCTCTGAAGCCTTTGAGCATATTGAGACCATTCAGTTTGAAGTTCATGGCTGCAGAGAAATCAGTCAGGAAGGGTGGCAGACAATGTTGTGGGGGAACTTCGAAGGATCTGCCTGAGGATCTGGCAGAAATGTATAAAACAGATCCTGAAGAAGATTACAATCAGCGCAAGACTCGAATCCAATGGGTTCGACGCTATTGGGCTGAACAGTGGTACAATTATAGGTTCGTCACCCAGGAGTACGTAGAGAAGTATGCTATCAAGAGTCCTTGGGGCGATATTCTCTATCGAGGCCTTCCCCCCAAGAACAGAGCTGAAGCCATTGAGCAAAAATTCTATCCGTGCATGGTCCGTGGACCACAGCCTAAAGAAGCCGACCCATCATCATTGCTCTGGTGTCGCGACAACAATCTCTTCAAGCGCAACTTCCAGTTTGCTATGTCTTCAGCAAAGGAAAACAAGAAGTCATGGGGATTAGACTTCAATCCTGGTCCCTCTGCTCCCCGTGAGGATGGGACACGTGAAGCTGAAGAGAATATAATTGGGCCCTTTGCAAACGTTGATGGTCTCATCTCCTACGTCTTGGTTCATGGTGCCAGAGTGGATCATCCCAACAATGATGCTGATTCTGATGAAGCCCCTGCTCCTACTCCAAGGCCGAAGAAGCCAAAGAAGGTTAAGGTTACATCATCAGCCGCACCTCCAAAAGCTTCTCATGTGAAGCCATTGGCCACTGCACCTCCTGAAGCCAGTGTGCAGTCTGAAGATCAATCTCGTATCTCCAAGAAGACGGAGAAGAAAAGGCAACTTGTCAGGCATACCGATCAAGCTCTGACTCCTGCTGCTATTCTGCGTGAAGAACCCATTAATCTATCAAGTGATGAAGATCTTGCGGATGATGCTCTTGAGCAGCTGATAAAGAGCAAGGAAGAAGCAGAAATCTTCAACAAACTTGCCTCTCTTTGATGTGGCCATCATCCACAATTTCATTGATGAGTGGTTCGACACCCCAAACGTCAGCTTTGAAGATTTACAACTTCCAATTGGCCTCAGCGTCTCTTTCAATGGCGCCATTGCTTCTGAGCTGGCTCTCGCTCAGCGAATCGTTGAGCTCAAGAACAAGATTGACTATGAGAAGGCTAAATTCAAGAAGCATGTGGCCAAACTGAGTGTTCAAGACGTCAAGAACTTTAAGGTCATGATGCATGAGCTTAAAGAAGCTTTTGTGAAGAAGCGCCAAGAAGCTCAAGGCTCTCGTGAGCGCATGAAGAGTTTGGCTGATAAGTGTGTGCTTGCCTACAATGAGGCTGAGAAGCGCCAGTCACTTGACCGTCCTGGCATTGACCCCAGGATGGCAGCAAAGAAAAAGAAGAAGCTTCCTACTGATCAGCTTGCGCCTTCAAGCCAAGAAGCTCCACGTATTATCTTCCCAAGTAGCATGACTGGCTCGAAGCCAACGGTCACCACAACCGCTTTAGAACAGAAGAAGACGAGGGCTGCAGAGGCAGAAGCCAGAAAGAGGAAGAATACCGAAGCCTCTGATGCTGCTCCCTCCAAGAAGAAGCGCAAGACCAAGAAGAATCGGGCTGCTCCCATAGAGCCCCTTTTTATTGAACCCATCTAAGTGATTCATCCTGCATCTGCATCCCAAGAACTTCACATGACTGTTCATGAGCCTGCTTCCACAGAGGCTCCTGAAGCTGAAGATATTCCAGCAGCTGAACCCACCGCTGCTGAAGACATTGGTCATCATGACAATGTTGAAGATGATGAAGTTCTTCCTCAGATCGAATACAATGTGGTATCATCGTCTGTTCGTACGAACAACGAACTCATCAGCATTGGTCGTCCTCTGATGCCAATTGCACAGGATGATTCATGGGCTGATCACCCGCAAGAACAAGACTCCCCCAACACTCCCCAACAACAACAAGTCACAACATCCGTACAAGCTGAAGAGGATGAGGGCCTGCCCACTCCATCTCCAAAAGCGTCGCCAGTACTACAAAGGCTTCGCAAAGGACCAAAGCCTCAAGCTCCTCTTCTGAGCGTTCCAGAAGGAGAAGTGCATCATCAACCTGTTGCACGTCAAGTGTTTTCAGAAGCCACTCCTGCTGTGAATGTCTCTGCGTCTGAAGCACCTGCTGCTGAAGACAATCCGGCTGCATCAACCGATGAAGAACGTCAGGAAGAACGTGTCTCTACTCCCCCCATTCCTGAAGAAATAGTTCATGAAGTGAATGTGTCAATGCCTGACCCTCCAGCTCCTCAAGTGGAGGTTGAAAATCCTGAAGCTGCCACAACCAACGCAAGTGAAGCCGATGACATTGTCATGGCTGAAGCTAATGTGGAGCTTGCAACAACTAGTGTGCCTGCTAATGCGGCCATTGCACCTGAAGCTAGTGAGGCTACTGCTTCTGAAGCACCTGTTGTGCAGCCTGAAGCCTTAGTTGCTGCCACTGCTCCTGTTCCGCCACCAAGGCCCTATACAATTGAGCATGCATATAACCACGGAGAGCTAACAATAGTAAGATGGCCCGTTCTGGTCCCTCCGCCTAATGTCTCTGGTCCTCAATTTGACTATCACATTGAGCATAGGCCTCAGGTCCAGAAGCCCAAGCCAAGACTGCCAAGGTTTCCTGGCACTGCCACCGCTGTCGGGTCCTTCAATGCTAATGGCATCAAGAGCCACAACACATTCTTTGATAGCTCGAAGAACCCCTACACGAAGCCAATAACTGCATCAGATCGGTTCTGGAGTCATCAGCAGCGAAGCTATTACTCCTGTGTTCTGTATGATCAAGGGCGCATCTTCCCTCATATGCGCCTCAACACTGAAGCCATTACTGGACTCCCCTGCTTAGAAGAAGCACTTGACTGCTTTCGTCATGCTGGGCTGCTCAGTTTTGTCACAGATAAAGAACACTGGAATGAAGAACTATTGCTTCAATTCTATGCCACACTGCACATTCGCGGCTACAACAGAGATACGAAGACTTGGGTTCTCGAGTGGATGACCGGAAACGTTCATCATGAAGCCAAAGCTATGGATATCATCGAGCTTACAGGCCTGTCCACTCCCGGAGAACTCTATGAACCTGGCTGTCAACATCATCGCAATGCCCTGGAAAGCATCTTTCATAGGCCTGAACCCAATATGAGTCAGATGCTGAGCATGATGAAGCCTTTGCCCCGTGATGCTGAATATCCAACAGAGTTCTTTGTTGAAGACCCTGAGTATCTGCCACGCACCATATATCACATCATCAGGCGGACTCTATGGCCTATCAATGGACATTCATCAGCGGCAAAGCTTGAAGGAGCTATGAAGACTTTGGTCTTCTACATTTTCAATGGCATCAGCTTCAATGCACAAGATTTCTTCATCAGACAACTTGCTGCCTCCGGCTCTGATCTCTTTGGTCTGAAGTTTTATGCTCCATGGGTCATGCGCCTCATAAAGCAACACTCTATTGTGAACTATCAACCTTCTGCTCGCAATCATGTGATTTTTCTACCTGAGGTTGATATGTCAGTTGAAGCTATATATCCTGACCCTGCCAAGAAGCCTCTTTGTCTTCAGAATGCCGAGCACCAAAGCTTCACTCAACCCATTGAAGGTGTTCAAGTAGCTACACGAATCTATGCATTGGCTGGAAATACTCGTCTGCCTCATCGAGCACCTACTGAAGCCACTGAAAGCACCATTGCCCAAAGGCCTCGAAAGCATTTTCGCGTTCTCAATGATCGAGAACTTCTTGTGGCCCTTCATCAGAAATAGGATAAACATCACTTTTGTCTCAAGAGACAGATGCAAAGCCTCTTGGTGGATGTCAATCGCATTCGCAACCTTGCCACCAAGAATGCCTTTGTTGCTCACGAAACTTGCCGGCGATCATGGAAGAGTTTGACCCTGCTTAGTGCTGAAGCAGATCTTCAAGACGGTGGCTTCAATGAAAGATTTCAGTTTGACTCCACTCCTCCACGGAATGCTATCTTACGAAGAACTCCATCTCTTGAGGACTCTGAATATTCTTCCTCCGCGGCAACGATAAATGCCAGAGTGATCAATGATGAAGATGATGCTACTTCACCACCTCCTACTACTACTGCGCGCATCGACACTGCACCAAGTTCATCTGCACCGCCACCCAACGACGACAACCCTGCTGCTTCACCTACTCATCAAGAAGACGAGTAGATGCTCTATGTCTTCAAACCTTTTTGGTCATTATTGACAAAAGGGGGAGAAGTGTATGAGTTGATAGTCTTCAAGCGGGTTCAAATGGGCGGTTGTGTTATATTTTGCCTCGTGCTTACAACTCTTGCATTTTGAAACATTTGGTTCTCTGAGTTGTAACACTTAAACTTGATGGTCGTCTGCTACTTATTTGCATTTCCATGTGCGATGATAACTTCCGCACTTAGATCATCCTGCAGACGTCCATTTTTCATTATGCATGTCATCCTATATGCTATATCATTTCATGCATGATGAATTATCTTCATAAGTTGAAGTGGACCTCCACAAGTACAACCTGCCATGTGCATTTGCATTCCAAAATCAAAATTATTTATATGCACATCTTCAGGGGAGCCCTTGCTACTTATGAAGACAAATTCCTATCCTTTACAATTTCACATACTTTATCCCCGTTGAAAACTTCAACTAGTTTGTCATCAATCACCAAAAAGGGGGAGATTGTAAGTGCATCTAGTGCCACCCCTAGTTGGTTTTGGAGTATTGACGACAAAGTTGGTTGAGGGACTAATGCGTTTGTGAGAATTGCAGGATACGCAGGTAGTGTCCCTCATTGATTCGGTTTACCTACCGAAGATGACCCCTAAAAATGTATGAAGACATTGACGACAATGGTGGTATGAGAAGATATTCATATTGAAGACTATGACATGAGAAGACATTGCGTGAAGACTATGGAGCATGAAGGCTGTGTGGTTTCGTTGTTTACTTTTCTTCTTTGTTGAGTCATAGGAACCACCGTACTGTTAAGTGGGGTCCAAGTGAACTAAGTCAGAGTGACTGAAGTGATGCTCAACCCAAATCCTATGTCTTCGAGCGAAGACAATGAGAGCAAATCTTATCCAGAGTTGGATGAGTCAGCTTTGCTTGTAGCCCAAGTAAAGTTGCCGTGTGTGTTTGAAATCTGACTATTGGAACACGTGTCAGTTCCTTAGTGACCCAGGGTCATTTCGGACAAATCAGGACGGGTTGCCTAGTGGCTATAAATATCCCACCCCCTACACCATAAATTGGTGGCTGCTCAGAGTTAGTATACGGCTTTTGTCGTTTGAGAGCAACCCACCTCGAAGCATTTGAGAGAGAGAAATCCTTGCGAGGACAAAGCCTAAACACCCAGAGCCAAAGAGTGTTAGGCATCACTGAAGTCTTTCTGTCTGTGTGACTTGAAGACTTATTACACTTGAGGACTGTGTATCCTCCAGCCAGTTAGGCGTCGCGTTCTAAGCATCCAAGAGTCATTGTGGATTGCCGGGTGAACGAAGTCTGTGAAGGTTTGGAAGTCTACCTTGAAGACTTACCAGAGTGATTGGGCGAGGACTAAGTGACCTTAGCTCAAGGGGAATAAGGTGAAGACACGGTCTTCTGAGTTGAATCTCAGCCTCCCTAACCAGACGTACAGTTGTCACAGCAACTGGAACTGGTCCAACAAATCCTGTGTCTTCAACAAGCAAATGGTTCTATATCTTCCCTCCTTTACTTTGAGTTTGTCTTCGTGAAGTCATTGCTTATCGTCTTATCTGATTGACTTCATTGCTTGACTACTATTGTTGATTGGCTTCATACTATCTTCCATCCTGATCCTACTACCTAGCTGCTATTAATCTTCGAACGTTAATGCTATTGCATACTTGATTATGGCTTGCTTGTTGTAGTTTATCTTCCGCTGCATATCAATTAGGTTGTTTCTATTGTTTGTCTTCGAAACTTCCATGTTTTGAAGACTTTCATAAAAATCGCATATTCACCCCCCCTCTAGTCGATAACTAGCACTTTCACCTACGGGTTCGGGAACCATGCCGACATGACCGAGACGTTCTCCGGTCAATAACCAATAGCGGGATCTGGATACCCATGTTGGCTCCCACATGTTCCATGATGATCTCATCGGATGAACCACGATGTCAAGGATTCAAGCAATCCCGTATGCAATTCCCTTTGTCAATCGGTATGTTACTTGCCCGAGATTCGATCGTCGGTATCCCAATACCTCGTTCAATCTCGTTACCGGCAAGTCACTTTACTCGTCCCATAATGCATGATCCCGTGACTAACTACTTAGTCACATTGAGCTCATTATGATGATGCATTACCGAGTGGGCCTAGAGATACCTCTCCGTCATATGGAGTGACAAATCCCAGTCTCGATTCGTGCCAACCCAACAGACACTTTCGGAGATACCCGTAGTGCACCTTTATAGCCACCCAGTTACGTTGTGACATTTGGTACACCCAAAGCACTCCTACGGTATCAGGGAGTTACACAATCTCATGGTCTAAGGAAATGATACTTGACATTAGAAAAGCTTTAGCAAACAAACTACACGATCTTGTGCTATGCTTAGGATTGGGTCTCGTCCATCACATCATTCTCCTAATGATGTGATCCCGTTATCAATGACATCCAATGTCCATGGTCAGGAAACCATGACCATCTGTTGATCAATGAACTAGTCAACTAGAGGCTCACTAGGGACATGTTCTGGTCTATGTATTCACACATGTATTACGGTTTCCAGTTAATACAATTATAGCATGAACAATAGACAATTATCATGAACAAGGAAATACAATAATAACCATTTTATTATTGCCTCTAGGGCATATTTTGTCGGAGTAATGGGCCATGGGTAGGCTAACCCGAGCCCCGAACCTTCCAAGACATCGGGGCGGACTACGCCCCTCAAGACCCCATGATAAGGAGCCGCCTTCGGGAAGTCGGCGACGACAGCCCCTCGCGGCTGAATCCCAGGGACGACTTCGAGATAAGCCGACTCCTAACTGACGGCTTCCAGAGAAGCCGACTATGGGGAGTCGGTTCGCGACTCCAACCGCCTCCTGCCTTCGCCACGATGGACGGGACTGGGTACGGTCACTGCATGGCCGCCCCTGCCTTGCTCACGAAGGGCAGGCGTGGCTACAGTGCGCCGTATCGCTGGAGATCTCCGTTCGGCGCAACACTGTTACCATGCCTGCCCTAACCTCAACTCCCGTGGGCGGCGCACTGTGCCCACAACGGCCTCCCTGTACGGCCCAGAGATGGCGGGTCCTGCCTGTCAGCGGGGGTACAGAAGACGGCGAGAGCGCCTCAAGACGGACCCGTTGGGAGTCGGCCGGCCCCTCCCACGGGCCCGCACGCCATTAACCAGACAAGACGGGGAATGGCGACAGTGACCGTTCGTCAGGCAGTGGCACTGTTGCCACGACCCCATGACCAAGCCAGCGTCATTAGAAGCACGGCTACAGTACCAGGCCGGTCGACGCGGCCCAGCAGTCGGCGGGCCCCAGCAGTCGGCGGAGAAGATGGCGACCTAAGAGACAGACGGCTGGGGCCCGCCTCAGCCGGATTACCATTGTATCCCTGGGGGGCGGGCCTACATAAGCCCCCTGGGGCACCCATGCAAGGGGGATCGATCCTTTTAGCACTAGACCAGATTTTATAAGAAGGAGGAAGCTGGCCTAGCCTTCCCTTACCTCCAGAAACAGCTCAAGAAGCAACCTTGTACTCACTTTGCCATAGTGATCATGCGGAGACCCCGCAGAGCAGCAGTAGGGGTGTTATCTCCACCGAGAGCCCTGAAGCTGGGTAAGATCCGTCGGTGTGCATGTCTTCGCCTCATCCCGTTTCCAGGCACCGGCGACGTTCTACTCGCCCCCACCATGATAAGCCATCCTTTGGCATATGTCGCACCCAACCCTCGACATTTGGCGCCCACCATGGGGCTAGGTGCACCGTCGTCCGAACACCTGCTCTGGACGGGAACCCTTTTTCTCCCTGGCGAGCGAGCCAGCCCGGCACGCCAGACGGAGTTTGCGCCGACGCGCTGCACGGCGTTGAGATCGCCTGCGCAGCCAGCTGCCTCGCTGAACTTGTCGGCGAGGTTCCCCTCTCCGACGAGCCTGCATCCGACGCAGGTACGGGCGGCCCTGAGAGCCTCCTCGCGGGCCTCCTTGACCAACTCCACGTCGCCGGCGAGCCTGCCGTAGACCTGGAGTCCATAGGCTCCACTGACCCGATGCTGGTCGACTCCGACACCGCGTCGCTCGATGGTTCCCCACCAACGTGGTGGTCTACGACGAGCCGCTCCCCCGCGCGGAGAGCGGCGGCAGCATCGTCACAGAGGTTCTTGTCCTCGATCACGGCGAGCATTCCGGTGAAGGAGCTCATGACCCACTCGCCGCGGCTCTGCAAGACCTGACCGCGCCTATTCCGGAAGACGCTGACGCCGAGACGCTGGAGGCACGCCGCCTTCAGCTCGTCGAAGGCGCGAAGAAGCTGGCAAGCATGAGACGCTTGTCATAAGCCTACCAGCGAGAGATGGATCGTGCTGTGGGCGGCTCGCCGGCCCCAACTGGGCCTAGTTGCCTAGGCGCGGTCCGGCAGCGCGGCGTGGCCATCGCCAACCTGTTCGGGGCCAATCGCCCCGTGTATGCCACGCCTGTGGAGAACATCCGCGTCGCCCAGGCGGCGGTGGACGAGCTAGACAAGTTCGAGGGTGAAGAGCGCCGCCTGATGATGGAGCGAGTCCAGCGGCTCCTCGACGCGGCTGCCGCGTAGAATGAAGCCAGCTGCCGCACAGAGGCGCCACAACGACAAAACGACGACCCGCCTCCCCGCCGAGATCAAGGCGGGACGTCCCGGACACCAACTGGCGGTGCCCGTGGAAGGAAAGACAAGTATCCGGCTGTTAGCCACAGTCGGACTCGCATCACCATCGAGCGCGACCAAGACAGCCGCCCCAAAGCAGTGGAACGGCGGGACGACTATCTGCCTCCTCCTCCTCGCAAAGAAAGACGAGTCTCCCCGCCACCCGTTGAGCATCCGACTCTCGGCGACCGCCTTGGGCGCCGGGAGGGAGTCGGAGAAAATGACGCCCGCCACCGGATCGACCGACTCCACCGATCCCTGGCGCTAGAAGAAGAAGACGAGCTGGGTCCGCCTTGCTTTGGACCTCGCATCCGAGACGAGCCCTTTCCCAAAGGGTTCACGCTCCCCCGAGATACGCCCAAATACACCGGCTCTGTGAAGCCGGAAGATTGGCTGGTTGACTACTCCACGACCGTCAATATAGCGAATGGCAACAAGCGTGTTGCCGTAAAGTATGTTCCACTCATGCTCCAGGGCACGGCCCAGACATGGTTGAACAGCCTGAAGCCCCGCAGCATCAACAGCTGGGTCGACTTTACCGAAGCCTTCATCCGCAACTTCACGAGCACGTACAAGCGACCTCCCAAGCCTCGCCAACTTTCCTTGTGCGTGCAAGGCCCCGACGAGTCAACTTGCGACTACCTCACGCGCTGGGCCGAGCTTCGAAACTCCTGCGAGGGCGTGCACGAGGTGTAGGCTATCGAGTACTTCACTGCCGGGTGTAGGGAAGGCACCCTCCTCAAGCACAAGCTCCTCTACGACGAGCCGGAGACCCTCGACGAGCTGCTGATCATAGCAGACAAGTACGCCACGGCCGACTCCTCCATGAAGGCGGAGATTCAAGTTAGTGTGACTGGCAAAGTAGCCCCTCAGGCTCCCAGAACTCCGGCTGGGGACGCCAGTCGGCGACAACAACAAAACGATCACAAGCGCAAAGCCCCACAGCCGGCTTCCAGCAGCCGGCAAGTTGCGACAGTCAACGATCAACAGCCGGAGGAGCAGCCTCCGGCCAAGCGACAGAAAGGCGGCAAGTCCAACTGGTTGCCAGCCTTCTCTTACGAGCAGACTGTAGATGCCCCTGCAAGTTCCACATCGGCGCAAAGCCGTCGAACCACACCACCCGGAAATGCCACTGGCTCACCAGAATCGCCAAGGGAGACGGCCTTCTCCCTCCCCCGCCTGTTGGGCCGCCGCCTCCACTGCCGCCCCAGCAGTCGGCTGCCAGGCCAGTCAGCGCAGTACAAGACGAGTACCCAGAAGAGCATGGAGCCTATGTGGTGTTCACCAGTGTGGCCGACGATCGACGCAGCAGGCGGCTGTAGCAGCAAGAGGTGAACGCAGTATCATCAAGCACTCCAGAGTTCATGCACTAGTCCGGGAAGACTATCAGTTGGAGCAGAGCTGATCACCCAGAGGTGATACCGAATCCGGGCTCCTACGCCCTGGTCTTAGGTGCCACCTTTGCCATAGATAGGCAGGCCGCTCGTTTCTCGCAAGTGCTAATAGACGGAGGTAGTAACATCAACATCCTGTACAAGGATACCATGGAGAAGTTAGGAATCAAGCAAAGTCAGCTTCAGAGCAGCCGGACTATGTTTCACGACATTGTCCCTGGCCTTTCCTGCTCACCAATCGGCAAGATCCTGATAGACGTCCTCTTCGGAGACATAGATCGTTTCCGCCGAGAGCCAGTTTGGTTTGAAGTGGTGGACCTCGAAAGCCCGTACCATGCATTGCTTGGCCGACCTGCTTTGCCCAAGTTCATGGCGGTCCCCCACTACGCCTACCTAAAGATGAATATGCCGAGTTCCAAGGGGATTCTGACCGTAGTCAGCGACTATAGAAAGTCGTCCGCTTGCGCGGCCGAAAGCAGTCGGCTGGCCAAGTCCTTAGTGATCGCAACTGAGAAGCGGCTTCTTGATCGGGTTGTGGCGATGGCCGGCAAGCAGCCCAAGATGTCGCCCAATCCCAAGGAGTCGGAAGCTGAAGGTTCGTTCAAACCGGCCAAAGAAACTAAGAAGATACCCTTGGACCCGGAGCACCCAGAGAGGCACGCTGTCATAGGTGCAAACCTTGACAACAAATAGGAAGGCGAGCTCGTCGATTTCCTCTGCGAGAATCGAGACATCTTCGCATGGTCCCCTAAAGACATGCCAGGTGTACCGATGGAATTCGCCGAGCACAAGTTACATGTCCGATCTGATGTGAAGCCCGTCAGGCAGCCCTTGCACCGACTGTCAGAAGAGAAGAGAAGAGTTGTTGGAGAAGTATTTTTCCCAGAGTGGTTAGCCCGGCTCCTGGCAGTTGGCTTCATTATGGAAGTATTTTTCCCAGAGTGGTTAGCAAACCCGGTCCTAGTGCTGAAGAAGAACAAGCAGTGGCGGATGTGTATTGATTACACAAGCCTCAATAAAGCCTGCCCCAAGGACCCATTCGCTCTGCCAAGAATTGATCAGGTGATAGACTCCACAGCCGGATGCGAGCTGTTGAGCTTCTTAGATGCATATTCTGGATATCACCAGATCAAGATGAACCCGGCTGACAGACTGAAGACCGCCTTCATCACGCCGTTTGGAGCCTTCTGCTACCTGACCATGACGTTCAGCTTAAGGAATGCTGGCGCCACCTTTCAGCGTTGCATGCAGAAGTGCCTCCTCAAGCAACTCAACAGAAACGCCCATGTCTACGTGGATGATGTGGTGGTGAAGACGGAAAAGCGTGGAACATTGCTGGAAGACCTCAGGGAATCCTTTGAGAATCTGCGCCGATTCCAGATCAAGCTCAACCCTAAGAAGTGCGTCTTCGGAGTACCAGCCGGCCAACTCCTTGGCTTTCTGGTCTCTGAACGCGGCATAGAGTGCAACCCTGTGAAGATCAAGGCCATCGAAAGGATGGAGGTACCCAGCCGACTATTAGATGTGCAAAAATTTACCGGCTGCTTGGCGTCCATCAGCCGATTCATCAGTCGGCTGGGCGAGAAGGCTCTCCCTTTATGCCAGCTCATGAAGAAGACGACCTTTTTTGAGTGGAACCCCAAGGCGGACGAAGCTTTTCTCCAGTTGAAGAAAATGTTGACTACTCGCCCTATGCTGGCGGCTCCGACTCCTAAAGAGACCATGCTCCTATACATTGCCGCCACCAGTCGGGTAGTCAGCACAGTCATTGTAGTTGAGCGCAAGGAGGAAGGCAAGGCGCTACCTGTCCAGAGACCGGTATATTACCTGAGCGAGGTACTGTCGGCCTCCAAGCAGAACTACCCCCACTACCAGAAGATGTGTTACGGCGTGCACTTTGCCGCCAAGAAATTGAAGCCTTACTTCCAGGAGCATCCAATCACTGTGGTTTGCACAGCCCCACTAGCTGAGATCATCGGAAGCCGAGATGCTTCTGGCCGAGTGGCCAAATGGGCCATTGAGCTGGCTCCCTACACCATCTACTACCAGCCCCGCACCGCCATCAAGTCGCAAGCACTAGCCGACTTCCTCGTTGACTGGGCCGAGACCCAGTACCTGCTGCCAGCGCCTGACTCCACCCATTGGCGGATGCATTTCGACGGCTCCAAGATGCGCACCAGCTTGGGAGCCGGCATTGTCCTCACTTCCCCCAAAGGCGACAAGCTCAGATATGCGCTGCAGATCCATTTTGCTGCCTCCAATAACGTCCTGAGTACGAGGCTCTCATTCACGGGCTCCGGCTTGCCAAAGAACTTGGCATTCGCCGGATCCTGTGTTATGGCGACTCTGACTTAGTGGTCCAGCAGTCATCTGGCGATTGGGATGCCAAGGATGCAAACATGGCAAGCTACCGTTTCCTTGTGCAGCAACTCAGCGGATATTTCAAGGGGTGCGAGTTCCTTCACATGCCAAGAAACGGCAACGACCAAGCAGACGCCCTGGCACGAATCGAATCCACCCGCCAAGCAATACCATCTGGCGTCGCCCTTCGGCGCCTCCTCAAGCCATCTGTCAAGCCTTCACCAGAATCAGACTCCATCTTTGTGCCGGCTCCCCCCGAAGAAGTCAGATCTGACTCAAGAGCCCCAACAGACGGCACGAGAATCCTTACAAATAACTCCAAGAACGCTGTAGTCGAAGCCGGCCCGGGGACTTCAAAACCCGGCCCGGGGACTGCGGCGGCCAGTCCGAAGACTCTAAAACTCGGCCCGGGGACTGCACTAGTCGGCCCGGGGACTTCATCAATCCAGCAAGCGGCCACGGACTCCAGCTCGCCGCCTCCCAACCCAGCCGCCCTCGTCCAAGTCGCAGTACTGGTAGTTGAAGAAATAGCAGCACCTTCATGGGCCCAGCCCATCCTCAAGTTCTTAGTAAGCAAAGAGCTGCCAATCGATGAAATCTTGGCTCGGCAAGTACAATGCCGAGCGGCAGCCTACACCATAGTCAACAGAGAGTTGGTCAGGCGCAGCGTCACTGGTGTCTACCAGCGTTGCGTCGAGCCAGAGCAAGGCCAAGCAATTCTCAGACATCCATCAAGGCGAGTGTGGCCACCATACGGCTACAAGAGTACTCGTCGCCAAAGCCTTTCGACACGGTTTTTTCTGGCCAACTGCCCTAGAAGAGGCCAAAGAATTAGTCCAAAAGTGCAAAGGGTGCCAGATGTTCCGCTCCAAGCCGCATTAGCCGGCTTCCGCACTCAAGACTATCCCCATCACCTAGCCCTTTGCGGTTTGGGGCCTGGACATGGTGGGACCATTCAAAACAGCATGAGGCGGGCTAACTCACTTACTTGTCGCAGTGGACAAGTTCACCAAGTGGATAGAAGTAAAGCCCATCAAGAAGTTGAATGGTTCGACTGTAGTGACTTTCATCGCCGACATCATGACTCAGTATGGCATACCGCACAGCATCATCACCGACAATGGCACAAATTTTGCCAAAGGTGCCTTGGCCCGTTTCTGCGCGACACAGGGCATCCGACTGGACTTAGCGTCCGTTGCCCACCCGCAGTCAAACGGCCAGGTAGAGCGAGCAAATGGCCTCATCCTGTCTGGCATCAAGCCTCAACTGGTCGAACCACTGGAGTGTTCGGCCGGCTGTTGGCTTGATGAGTTGCCAGCCATCCTCTGGAGTCTGCGCATGACTCCAAACAAGTCAACCGACTTCACACCTTTCTTCCTCGTCTACGGTGCTGAAGCTGTCATCCCGACGGACATAGAGTTCGACTCTCCGCGAGTCACTATGTACACCGAGGAGGAAGCAGAAGAAGCACGTCAAGACGGTGTCGATCTGCTGGAAGAGGGCCGGCTATTGGCACTCAGCCGGTCCAGCATCTACCAGCAGAGCCTGCGCCGATACTACAACAGGAAGGTCAAGCCGAGATCTTTCCAAGAGGACGACCTTGTGCTCTGGCTGATCCAGCGAACAGGCGGCCAACACAAGCTGTCGGCGCCTTGGGAAGGCCCCTTCATTATCAGCAAAGTGCTGGTCAACGACTCCTACTACCTGATCGACGCTCAGAAGCCCCGAGCACGCAAGAGGGATGACTCCAGCAAAGAGACAGAACGCCCATGGAATGCAAATCTTCTTCGAAGATTTTACAGTTGATGCAGTATGTACCACGCTACCCTTTGTATTAAAGTACCAAGACTTCGGGCCCCCCGAGATGAGCTCGGGGACTGCCCTTTTTTGTTATCTGTATGATAAAAATTATGCCTTCGAGTATGCTACTCTCTGTTATGCCGCTTGGCACCGGGCTCAACTAGTCGGCTCGGGGACTCGCCGCCTTGCGCTATGGAATGCTTCCTGCAGTCGGACAAGTAGTGTGTGGTGCCTAAGCTGTCTCCTGTCAGAAGCCGCAGCTCGCAGAGCGACTGATTGGCGGGCAGGAGTAAGGAAGAACGGGAGCCCACATGAAAAATGGCTAAGGACTCAAAGCATAAACATAGCTTAAACCGGCTTCCTGCCTCTCTTAGCAAAGCCGACTCTTGAGTAGTCAGCTTGCCGCTTTCTATCCAACTTGTTAAAAAGACTCCAAAAAAATGGCCAAGTACTTGCCTCCCCAACGTAGCCAAGCATTTGATCCAGTGGCAGTTCGTAGAACAGTTGTCCGACTGGCAAGGCGACAACTAGGGGAAGGCGGCAAAGGAAAAAGCCAAAGGAGCAATGTGCAAGGAAAGATAGAACTCGGATGAATATTTACACAACATAGGCCCTTGGCCGAATCTTCGAGCAGATATTCAAAATACACCCCGCGGCTAGAATTGTTCGAATTAACAAGTTCTCCAAAGACTACTAAAGCAGATAAAATGAAGGCACGACGACAGCCTAGGAAGCAGCAGATGGGATCGGAGGGTTGGAAGAGACGGTGGTGTCAGGCATCGGGGCGGCCGGCTGGACAGTCTCGGCTTGATCGTCCCCGGCGGCGGCCGGCTCGGTCGGGCGTGACTCGTTGCTGGAAGTACGGTTGAGCTGAGGCTGGTCGCCCGCTTCGCCTTCTGGCGCCTCCATCTCGCCTCCGTCTTCCTCCTCGCCTCCCTCCGCGGTGCTGGAACCGATCACCTCTGCCGAGTCCTCGTCGTAGTCCGGGTTCATCCCGAACCACTCTGGCGGCGCCTCCCCGCCATCTTCAGTTCGATCAGGGACGAAGACACTGGTGTCTGCGTAGTCGGCGATCGCCGCTGCGCGCGCGACGAGGGCGTCTTCCACATCTATCAGCTCCGCCTGGGCCTCTGACCGGAATGCGGCCAGCCGATCCAGGTCCAGCCCTGGATACCACGCCTTGATGAATTCCAAGGCCCAGCGCGCTCCGGCCCGGGCCGAGGAACCCTTCCATGCCTCAAGACGACCAACCGCAACCTCCAGCCAGTCGGCAGTCCAACTGGGAGTGCACAGAACCAGCATGTCGGGCCACAAGGCAGCAACTGCCTGAGCGTCGGCACGTTGAAGCCGGCGCAGCATCCGATGGGCCGGCCGCAGACGAGCTTCGATGCTCAGAAGCTGCTCATCGAGGGTCCGAGGGGCGTTGGCAGCGATCTCCTCACCATTTTCCCTCCGCACCTCGCGATCAGCCTCGATGGCCTGAGTGACCGCCTGTGAGTGGCCAGGGAAGAAGTCTGCCAAGACGAAAAAAGAAGCAAGTCAAAAAATTAGGACTCAGCCCGACCCATAGTCGGCGGCTCAAAGAAAGAAAGAAAGTAAAGAAACTCACTGTCGATGATGTCCTCAATTTCATGGAAGCCAGAGGTCAGCAGTGCCTCCTCGTCGGTCCAGGAGGAGCGCTCGCTTTCGAACTCGACCAGGAGAGCAGTCTCTTTCTTCTCCGCCTCGTCCTGCGCCTTCTTGAGCAGCTCCCTTTGCTCCGCCAGCTGTGCGGCCAGCAGGTCGCGCTCTGCGGCGAGCTTGCTGCACTCCTCCCCCTTGGCATGCAAGGCGGTGTTGGCTTCGCCCAGCTGCTCTTGAAGAGTGGCGTTGGCCCCTGAAGAATAAAAAGGAAAAAAGATGTTAAGTCGTCAACAAAGAAGGTCGCCGGGAAGATCCGGCCCGATTGCTCAGCAGTCGGCCCGAATCTCGGGGACTACAGCCCGCGGGTGCGCCAGCGCGCCCCTGCGAAGAAGGAGGACTCACTCCGGCTCTCCGACAAGTCGGCAGTCCGCTTGCCCAGCTCTGCAACATTGCGGTTGAAGGCAGTGGCGCGGAGGTTGTGATACTCCTGTGATAAGAGTTTTAGACAAAGGTAAATATTTGGAACTCGCTAGATGGAGTTCCGAGCCGCCTGCTCAGCAGCCAGCCCGAAACTCGGGGACTACACCCAGTGGGTGCGCTGGCGCGCCCCCATAGAGAAGAACAAGAAAAAACAAAGTCAAAAAGAAGAAAGCTTACCCGGACGGCTGCTCGCGACGCTAGATGCGCCTTGGTATAGTTCTGGATGGAGTCGCCTTCGGCTCGCAGCTTCGCCTGAACGTCCAGAAGCGCCTGGTTCAGCGGGCCCGTGCCGCCTCCTCGCACCCACCCAATGGGCGCGACACTCGTCGCCTCGACGTCTGGGATGGCCGAGCTGGCGGCGCCGGTCTCCAAGGGGCGTGGCACCGATACCGCCTTCTCAAGGCGGTGGTGCGCTGGCAAGGCGACTTGGAGGAGCAGCTTCGCCACGGACTCGTCCTTAGTCGGCGGCACCGGCGGGCCCGCCGGCTGTTTACCTTGCGCGCTCCCAGACGGCGACGGAGGCGGCAGCGGCGGCTCGGCCGTGTCCGACATGGAGGCCTCGCCGCTCTGTTTCTCCTTGATGGGGTGCTCGCCGCCGACTTCCCCAGTCTGCCCCGTGAACTCCGGGGGCGGCTGCGTGGAGTTGAGCGGGATGACAAGCAACGCCGATTGGCGGTGCGCGGCCTCCTCAGCTCGCCGCCTTGCCGCGACGGCGGCTTCAGCCTCATCCAGTTTTCTCTGAGCAGAGGCTGCCGCCTTCTCGGCCTCCGCCTTCTCCACGCGGGCGGCCTCGTCCTCGTCGTGCTTCTCCCGCGCATTCCGCTCCGTCGCCTCTCAGAGGTCGGCGGCAGGGTCAATCCGCCGAGTGGTGGCGGACGTCTCTGCCGACCCCATGACAGAGGCGGCGGCGACCCTCTCAAAAGTAAGGGGAGCCCTGAAGCGAGGAAGGCATATAAAAGATTTGGACAAAATTCACCAGTAGGAAACAAGACAAAGGCGGAAGCACTTACGCAGAGACCAGTGGCGGCTTCTTCACTTCCTTACGGAAGCGGTTGGCCTTTGCGATCGCCTCCTCCCGTTTGGTCGCGACGGCCGCCCCCTTGAACTTCTTCGACCGGCCGCCAAGCAAGCTCGGCCCGGCCCGACGCCTCTTCACGCCGCCTTGACCATCCAAGCCGGCGGAGGAACTCGCGCTCGGCTGGCCGGCCCTTGGTTGGTGGCGCGGGGTGACTTCCCCCTCGGCGTCGTCATCATGCCAGTCGGCAAAGGTGGCCGAGGGCCTGAAGCCTCCTCCTCCTCCTCCTCCCTCGGTGTCGGCCTCCATCGCCACCGCCCCCAAGTCAGGGTCATCGACATCGCTCTCCACCCGGTCGGAGATGAACTGACGGGCCGGGCCCATGGTGCTGGCTGAAGGCTGGATGAGGGGGTTCTGACTCAAGAAAAAACAAAAAGATCAGAAGTCGGATTCGGCTACAAAAGAAGACAGAAGAAAAAGAGAGACGACTTATAGCAGGCGGGGGGTTGGCACGCGAGTACGGCTCCTTGCCGAACCGCCAATCCGCCATGAGACTGCAGTTCGCGATGTAATTCACCGTGTCCGCCACCTCCGCATGGGGCATGTCCTTGGAGCACATCCGGCTCGGGTCCCGGTGGCCACTCATCTGACAAATCAAATGAGGTCGGCCTTGGAGCAGGAGGACTCGGCGCGCCACGAAGGCGGCCAGCAGGTCGGCCCTGGTCAAACCCTCCGACTGCGTTAGTACTCGGAGTCGCGCGACAGCGGCGGCGCCAGCAGGAGTCAGCGTCTTGACCCGGTGGGACCAGCTGGGGAGCCTCCTAGCCGGTGCGCCGGCTTCGTAAGGCAGCAGATTGACCCAGTCGCCATCTGGAGCGACGTTCTTCACATAAAAATACGATCACTGCCACATCTTCACCGACTTGATCAGCGGTATGGTGGGAAATGGGTTGTCGGCCACTGACCTCCGCATCACGATGAAGGCACCACACTGGGCCAGCACGCCGGCGACGTGCGTGCCGAGCTTGGACTGAAAAAATTCCCCCACAGCTCGATGGTGGGGAGAACACCGAGGAAGCCTTCGCACAAGGTGGCGAAGGCAGCCAGCAGCACCACCGTGTTTGGAGTAAGGTGGTGCGGCTGGAGCCCGTGAAACTCCAAGAAGGAGCGGAAGAAACTGCTCGCCGGCAGCCCCAGGCCGCGCATGAGGTGCGAGCGGAATACGACCCGCTCGCCCTCCTCTAGCGCCGGTGACACTTCCCTCTCCGGCGCGGCCTGGGGCCACACTAGGTCCTCACCAGGGAGGCGACGCGTCTTGCGGAGAAACTCGATGTGGTTGTCATCCACCTTAGAGCCGTCCCACACGTCGGAGCGTACGGCAGGAGCGGCGGCGGCGGAGGAAGAGCTCATCGCTGCGGGCGTGGTGTGGTTCAGCGCAGCGGCGACGAGAGGAAGAAGGAGCAAGAGAAAGAAAAGGGAGTAGGGGAGATGGGCGCGCGTGCTCCGCCACCCCTCTCCTCCCGCCTACTTATAGGCTCGTGGGCTGAGAAGCCGATGGGGCGGGCGTGGGATTAACTGTGCCCCGGGCCCCACGCCCCCACAATCTACCACACGAAGTAACTGCGCGCAGTTACGATGTGGGAACCCTAACCGTCCGCACGGCCGCAACCAATCCGTTCGTATGCCGAGGCGCAGTAGTGGCGGGCCCCGCCTGACAGCCCGTCCCGTCGCGCGCGTGGGTGGACAGACTAACCCTGCCGCGTGGCGCCTTGCGACGGGCCCGCAACGGGCGGCTGCCCGGAAGCTTATCAGGCACGCTGCCTGGATCCCGCTGCGACTTTCAAACTCTTTAAGGGGCAAGATGACCTCCCGCAAGTCCGGCTCCAGCTAGTCGACCTAGAGGAAGACGACGAGCAAGGCCCAATTTGCGCCACTGGAAAGATGAAACTGTTGAGGCTCCTCGACATGTCTCCCTCAGCACCTCACCAGCTTTGGGGACTACTGTCGGAGTAATGGGCCACGGGTAGGCTAACCCGAGCCCCCGAACCTTTCAAGACGTCGGGGCGGACTGCGCCCCTCAAGACCCCATGATAAGGAGCAGCCTTCGAGAAGTCGGCGGCGACAGCCCCTCGCGGCCAAATCCCAGGGACGACTTCGAGATAAGCCGACTCCTAACTGACGGCTTCCAGAGAAGCCGACTATGGGGAGTCGGCCCACAACTCCAACCGCATCCTGCCTTCGCCACGATGGACGGGACGGGGTATGGTCACTGCGTGGCCGCCCCTGCCTCGCTCACGAAGGGCAGGCGTGGCTACAGTGCACCCTATCGCTGGAGATCTCCGTCTGGTGCGGCACTGTTGCCATGCCTGTCCTGACCTTAGCCCCCGTGGGCGGCGCACTGTGCCCACGACGGCCTCCCTGTACGGCCCAGAGACGGCGGGTCCCGCCTGTCAGCGGGGGTACAGAAGACGGCGAGAGCGCCTCAAGACGGACCCGTTGGGAGTCGGCCCCCTGGAGTCGGCCGACCCCTCCCACGGGCCCCGCACGCCATTAACCAGACAAGACGGGGAATGGCGACAGTGACCATCCGTCAGGCGGTGGCACTGTTGCCACGACCCCATGACCAAGCCAGCGTCATTAGAAGCACGACTACAGTACCAGGCCGGTCGACGGGGCGCACCAGTCGGCGGAGAAGACGGTGGCCTGAGAGACAGACGGCAGGGGCCCGCCCCAGCCGGATTACCATTGTATCCCCGGGGGCGGGCCTATATAAGCCTCCCAGGGCACCCATGCAAGGGGGATCGATCCTTTTAGCACTAGACCAGATTTTATAGGAAGGAGGAAGTTGGCCTAGCCTTCCCCTACCTCCAGAAACAGCTCAAGGAGCAACCTTGTACTCACTTTGCCATAGTGATCATGCGGAGACCCCGCAGAGCAGCAGTAGGGGTGTTATCTCCACGGAGAGCCCTAAAGCTGGGTAAGATCCGCCGGTGTGCATGTCTTCGCCTCATCCCGTTTCTAGGCATCGACGACGTTCTACTCGCCCCCACCATGATAAGCCATCCTTTGGCATATGTCGCACCCAACCCCCGACATATTTCCAACAGTCTCCCACTTGCACTAGAGTCAATAATCTAGTTCACATCACTATGTGATTGTAACGAATTCAACACCCATGGGGTTTGATCATATCTCGCTTGTGAGAGAGGTTACTAGTCAACGGGTCTGAATCTTTCAGATCCGTGTGTGCTTTACAAATCTCTATGTCATCTCCTAGATGTAGCTACCACGCTCTTATTTGGAGCTATTCCAAATAACTGTTCTACTATATGATTCCGGTTTACTACTAAGAATAATCCGAATTAGTGTCAAAGTTCGCATCGGCGTAACCCTTTACGACGAACTATTTTACCACCTCCATAATCGAGAAAAATTCCTTAGTCCACTAGTTACTAAGGATATGTTTGACCGCTGTCTTGTTATCCATTCCTAGATCATTCTTGTACCCCTTGACTGACTCATGGCAAGGCACACTTCAGGTGCGGTACACAGCATAGCATACTGTAGAGCCCATGTCTGAAGCATAGGGGACGACCTTCGTCCATTCTCTCTCTTGTGCCGAGGTCATGTCTTGAGTCTTACTCAATACTCACACCTTATAACACAGCCAAGAACTCCTTCTTCACCAATCTATTTTGAACTTCTTCAAAATCTTGTCACGGCATGTATTCATTTGAAAGTATTATTGAGCGTTTTTGATCTATCCTTATAGATCTTGATGCTCAATGTTCAAGTATCTTAATCCAGGTTTTCCATTGAAAAACACCTTTTCAAATACCCTATATGCTTTCTAGAAATTCTATATCATTTCTGATCAACAATATGTTAACAACATATACTCATCAGAAATTCTATAGTGCTCCCACTCACTTCTTTGGAAATACAAGTTTCTCATAAACTTTGTATAAATCCAAAATCTTTGATCATCTCATCAAAGCGTATATTCCAACTCCAAGATGCTTACTCCAGTCCTTAGAAGGATTGCTGGAGCTTTGCATACTTGTTAGCATCTTTTAGGATTGTCTAAACCTTCTGGTTGTATCAGATACAACCTTTCCTCAAGAAAATCGTCGAGGAAACTATATTTTGACATCCTATCTGCAAGATTTCATAAATAATGCAGTAGCTGCTAATATAATTCTATCAGACTCTTAACATCGCCATGAGTGAGAAAGTATCATCGTAGTCAACTCCTTGAACTTGTCGGAAAACATCTCAGCGATAAGTCGAGCTTTGTTAATGGTGACACTTACCATCATTGTCTGTCTTCCCTTTTAAAATCCATCTATACCCAACAGCCTTATGACCATCAAGTAGTTCTTCCAAAGTCTACACTTTGTTTTATACATGGATCTTCTCTCGGATTTTATGGCCTCGAGCCATTTGTCAGAATCCGGGCCCACCATCGCTTCTCCATAGCTCGTAGGTTCATTGTTGTCTAACAACATGACCTCCAAGACAGGATTACCGTACCACTCTGAAGCAGTACGCGTCCTTGTCGTCCTACGAGGTTCGGCAGTGACTTGATCCGAGGCTTCATGATCACTATCATCAGCTTCCACTTCAATTGGTGTAGGTGCCACAGGAACAACTTCCTGTGCCCTGCTACACACTAGTTGTAGTGACGGTTCAATAACCATATCAAGTCTCCACCATCCTCCCACTCAATTCTTTTGAGAGAAACTTTTCCTCGAGAAAGGACCCGTTATTAGAAACAATCACTTTTGCTTCCGGATCTGAAATAGGAGGTATACCCAACTGTTTAGGGTGTCCTATGAAGATGTATTTATCCGCTTTGGGTTCGAGCTTATCAGGATGAAACTTTTTTTCACATAAGCGTCGCAGCCCCAAACTTTCAAGAAACGACAGCTTAGGTTTCTCTAAACCATAGTTCATACGGTGTCATCTCAACGGAATTACATGGTGCCCTATTTAAAGTGAATGTGGTTGTCTCTAATGCCTAACCCATGAACGATAGTGGTAATTCGATAAGAGACATCATGGTATGCCCCATATCCAATGGGGTGCATCTATAATGTTCGGACACACCATCACACTATGGTGTTCCAGGCGGTGTTAGTTGTGAAACAATTTCCACAATGTCTCAATTGTGTACCAAACTCGCAACTCAGATATTCATCTCTATGATCATATCATAGACATTTCATCCTCTTGTCACGACGATCTTCAACTTCACTCTGAAATTACTTGAACCATTCAATAATTCAGACTTGTGTTTCATCAAGTAAATATACTCAGTATCTACTCAAATCATCTGTGAAGTAAGAACATAACGATATCCACTGCGTGCCTCAGCACTCATTGGACTGCACACATCAAAATGTATTACTTCCAACAAGTTGATTTCTTGTTCCA
Source organism: Triticum aestivum (assembly GCF_018294505.1). NCBI lineage: Eukaryota > Viridiplantae > Streptophyta > Magnoliopsida > Poales > Poaceae > Triticum > Triticum aestivum. The sequence continues at coordinate 532,572,788 of NC_057804.1, read as the reverse complement.
TTTTACTGAAAACGAGGCTTTCAGTCATCTTGCCCATGTGGTATGATTTGCATGTCTCAAGTGATTCAAAATCAAGTGAGTCCAAACGGTCCATCTGCATGGAGTTTCTTCATGCGTATATACCAATAGACATGGTTCACATGTCTCAATCTGTTCAAAAACGAGTGAGTCCAAAGATCCATCAACATGGAGCTTCTTCATGCGTTTTATACCAATATGACTCAAATCGCAGTGCCACAAGTAAGTGGCACTATATCATTACTATCTTATATCTTTTGGCATGAACATGTGTATCACTACGATCGAGATTCAATAAACCATTCATTTTAGGTGCAAGACCATTGAAGGTATTATTCAAATAAACAGAGTAACCATTATTCTCCTTAAATGAATAACCGTATTGCGATAAACATAATCCAATCATGTCTATGCTCAATGCAAACACCAAATAACAATTATTTAGGTTTAACACCAATCTCGATGGTAGAGGGAGTATGCGATGCTTGATCACATCAACCTTGGAAACACTTCCAAACCATATCATCATCTCTCCTTTAGCTAGTCTTCGTTTATTCCGTAGCCTTTTATTTCGAGTTACTAACACTTTGCAACTGAACCGGTATCTATTACCACGGTGCTACTAGGAGTACTAGTAAAGTACACATCAATATAATGTATATCCAATATACTTCTGTCGACCTTGCCAGCCTTCTCATCTACCAAGTATCTAGGGTAGTTCTGCTTCAGTGACTGTTCCCCTCATTACAGAAGCACTTAGTCTCGGGTTTGGGTTCAACCTTGGGTTTCTTCACTAGAGCAGCAACTGATTTGCCATTTCATGAAGTATCCCTTCTTGCCCTTGCCCTTCTTGAAACTAGTGGTTTCACTAACCATCAACAATTGATGCTCCTTCTTGATTTCTACTTTCGCGGTGTCAAACATTGCGAATATTTCAAGGATCATCATATCTATCCCTGATAGGTTATAGTTCATCACGAAGCTCTAGTAGCTTGGTGGCAATGACTTTGGAGAAATATCACTATCTCATCTGGAAGATTAACTCCCACTCGATTCAAGTGATTTTTGTACCTAGACAATCTGAGTACAAGCTCAACGATTGAGCTTTTCTCAATTAGTTTGTAGGCTAAGAAACTTGTCGGAGGGCTCATACCTCTTGACGTGGGCACGAGCCTGAAATCCCAATTTCAGCCCTTGGAACATCTCATATGTTCCGCGACATTTCAAAAATGTCTTTGGTGCCACAATTCTAAACCGTTTAACATTACTGAACTATCATGTAGTCATCAAAACGTGTATGTCAGATGTTCACAACATCCACAGACGACGTTCGAGGTTCAGCACACCGAGCGGTGCATTAAGGACATAAGCCTTCTACGCAGCAATGAGGACAATCCTCAGTTTATCGACCCAGTCCGCATAATTGCTACTATCAACTTTCAACTAAATTTTCTCTAGGAACATATCTAAAACAGTAGAACTAAAACTTGAGCTACGACATAATTTGCAAAGACCTTTTGACTATGTTCATGATAATTAAGTTCATCTAAGGAAATTATTTAATGAACTCCCACTCAGATAGACATCCCTCTAGTCATCTAAGTGATACATGATCCGAGTCAACTAGGCTATGTCCGATCATCACGTGAGACGGACTAGTCATCATCGGTGAACATCTTCATGTTGATCGTATCTACTATACGACTCATGTTCGACCTTTCGGTCTCTTGTGTTCCGAGGCCATGTCTGTACATGCTAGGCTCGTCAAGTCAACCTAAGTGTTTTGCATGTGTAAATCTGGCTTACACCCGTTGTATGTGAACGTTAGAATCTATCACACCCGATTATCACATGGTGCTTCGAAACAACAAACTTTCGCAATGGTGCATAGTTAGGGGGACACTTTCTTGAAATTATTATGCGGGATCATCTTATTTACTACCATCGTTCTAAGCAAATAAGATGCATAAACGTGATAAACATCACATGCAATCAAATAGTGACATGATATGGCCAATAGCATTTTGCTCCTTTTGATCTCCATCTTCGGGGCTCCATGATCATCATCGTCACCGGCATGACACCATGATCTCCATCATCATGATCTCCATCATCATGATCTCCATCATCATGATCTCCATCATCATGATCTCCATCATCGTGTCTCCATGAAGTTGTCTCGCCAACTGATTACTTGTACAACTATAGCTAACGGTTTAGCAATGAAGTAAAGTAATTACATGGCGTTATTCAGTGACACGCAGGTCATACAATAATTAAAGACAATTCCTATGGCTCCTGCCGGTTGTCATACTCATCGACATGCAAGTCATGATTCCTATTACAAGAATATGATCAATCTCATACATCACATATATTTCATTCATCACATCCTTCTTGGCCATATCACATCACACGGCATATGCTACAAAAACAAGTTAGACGTCCTCTAATTGTTGTTGCAAGTTTTTACGTGGCTGCTATAGGTTTCTAGTAAGAACGTTTCTTACCTACGCCAAAACCACAACGTGATATGCCAATTGCTATTTACCCTTCATAAGGACCCTTTTCATCGAATCCGATCCGACTAAAGTGGGAGAGACTGGCACCCGCTAGCCACCTTATGCAACAAGTGCATGACAGTCGGTGGAACCTGTCTCACGTAAGTGTACATGTAAGGTCGGTCTGGGCCGCTTCATCCCACAATACCGTCGAAACAAGATAGGACTAGTAATGGTAAGCATATTGAACAAAACCAACACCCACAACTACTTGTGTTCTACTCGTGCATAGAATCTACGGAGTAGACCTAGCTCATGATGCCACTGTTGGGGAACGTAGCAAAAATTTAAAATTTTCTACGCATCACCAAGATCAATCTATGGAGATTCTAGCAACAAGAGAGAGGGGAGTGTATCTTCATACCCTTGAAGATCGTGAAGCGGAAGCGTTACAAGAACGCGGTCGGTGGAGTCGTTCACGAAGCGATTCAGATCGCGGTCGAATCCGATCTAAGCACCGAACTACGGTGCCTCCGCGTTCAACACACGTACAGCCCAGGGACGTCTCCTCCTTCTTGATCCAGCAAGGGGAGAGGAGAAGTTGAGGGAAAACTCCGACAGCACAACGACATGGTGGTGATGGAGCTCGTGGTTCTCCGGCAGGGCTTCGCCAAGCACTACGGAGGAGGAGGAGGTGTTGGAGGAGGGAGAGGGCTGCGCCAGGGGAAGGGTGCGGCTGCCCTCTCTCTCCCTCACTATATATAGGGGGAAGAGAGGAGGGGAAGGCGCCCTAGGGTTCCCTAGGGGAGGGGCGGCAGCCACAGGGGAAACCCTAGATGGGTTTGGGCGCCCCCACCCCCTAGGAAACTTGCCCCCCAAGCCGGGAGGGGCGGCTGCCTAGGGGTGGCGCCCCCACCTCTACTGGTTACGTGAGATGGGGTGGGAGGGGCGCTCAGCCCCTTAGTGGGCTGATGTGCCCTCTCCCCTTGGCCCATAAGCCCCCCCAACACTTGCCGGGGCCTCCGAAACCCCTTTCGGACACGTTGGTCATCACCTGGTACCCCCGGAACAATTCCGGACTCCAATACCCTTCATCCAATATACTGATCTTCACCTCCGGACCATTCCGGAGCTCCTCGTCATGTCCGAGATCTTATCCGGGACTCCGAACAACCTTCGGTAACCACATACTATTTCCCATAACAACTCTAGCGTCACCGAACTTTAAGTGTGTATACCCTACGGGTTCGGGAACCATGCAGACATGACCGAGACGTTCTCTGGTCAATAACCAACAACGGGATCTGGATACCCATGTTGGCTCCCACATGTTCCACGATGATCTCATCGGATGAACCACGATGTCAAGGATTCAAGCAATCCCGTGTGCAATTCCCTTTGTCAATCGGTATGTTACTTGCCCGAGATTGGATCGTCGGTATCCCAATACCTCGTTCAATCTCGTTACCGGCAAGTCACTTTACTCGTTCCATAATGCATGATCCCGTGACTAACTACTTAGTCACATTGAGCTCATTATGATGATGCATTTCCGAGTGGGCCCAGAGATACCTCTCCGTCATACGGAGTGACAAATCCCAGTCTCGATTCGTGCCAACCCAACAGACACTTTTGGAGATACCCGTAGTGCACCTTTATAGCCACCCAGTTACGTTGTGACATTTGGTACACCCAAAGCACTCCTACGGTATTAGGGAGTTGCACAATCTCATGGTCTAAGGAAATGATACTTAACATTAGAAAAGCTTTAGCAAACGAACTACACGATCTTGTGCTATGCTTAGGATTGGGTCTCGTCCATCACATCATTCTCCTAATGATGTGATCCCGTTATCAATGACATCCAATGTCCATGGTCAGAAAACCATGACCATCTGTTGATCAACGAGCTAGTCAACTAGAGGCTCACTAGGGACATGTTGCGGTCTATGTATTCACACATGTATTACAGTTTCCAGTTAATACAATTATAGCATGAACAATAGACAATTATCATGAACAAGGAAATACAATAATAACCATTTTATTATTGCCTCTAGGGCATATTTCCAACACACGACAAATAGGATAGGCCGGGTCATGGGCTTGCCACAAAAATAAACGCATGGTCATGGGTTCATGGCCTCATGGGCACAAATGGTGTGGAAGATGGGACTTTTTATGCAAGTTGTTGCTGCCTCTGAAAAAGTTGTTGTTGTCTCAACCCTAAAAAAGTTGTTGTTGCCTAAAAAATGAAAAACTTGCACGTTGATGCTTTTGCTTGCTCGCTGCTGCTCTGGTTGTTGATCTGCTTGCTAAATGAACCGATGACATGCTTGTTCGTCGCTTCTCGACTTGATATCATTTGTTGTTTTCTCACACTTTTTATATTAGGCCGGGAAGTATGAATAGTCAAATGATTCAGCTGTTGAGTTGTGTTGGATTATGGCGATAGGAGAACATATAAAGCCGTCTCAATATAAGGTGAGAGAATTGGAGAATCGGTTGGAGCATCCATGTAAATCAAGGAGGATTTTATGACCTGGCACTGCATATGGAGAAATGGGGTGCCAAATTTTCCACTTCGATTGGAGCCGCTCTAAAAAGATGCTAAGTTTGAGGCATCGATTGTTGCTGGAGAAAAAAAAGGATCTGATCTGAATCAATGAGCCGCTGAGTGGTACCATATTGAGGCATTGTTTTCAAGCTTTCTATGACACAAACTCGTGGTTATGGGCTTAAGGCATCTCTAGCCGTTTGATGACCCACAAGTATATGAGGTCAATTGTAGCCTTTTCAATAAGTAAGAGTGTCGAACCCAACGAGGAGCAGAAGGAAATGGTGAGTGGTTTTCAGCAAGGTAATGTCCGCAAGTGCTAAAATTGTAAGTAGCAGAGTAGTTTTATAGCAAGATAATTTGTAACAAGCAAGTAACGATAGTAGTAACAAAAGAGCAGCAAGGTAGCCCAATCCTTTTGAGGCAAAGGACAGGCCAAAACAGTCTCTTATGATAAGCAAAGTGTTCTTGAGGGCACACGGGAATTTTATCTAGTCACTTTCATCATGTTGGTTCAATTCGTGCTCGCTACTTTGATAATTTGGTATGTGGGTGGCCCGGTGCTTAGGTGATGTTCTTACTTGAACAAACCTCCTACTTATGGTTAACCCTCTCGCAAGCATCCGCAACTATGAGAAATGTATTAAAAATAAATCCTAACCATAGCATTAAATTTTTGGATCCAATCGGTCCCATACGGAATAGCGCATAAACTGGGGTTTAAGGTTTTTTCACTCTCGCAACCCATCATCTAATAACTACTCCACAATGCATTCACTTAGGCCCAAATATGGTGAAGTGTCATGTAGTCGACGTTCACATGACACCACTAAGGGAATCACAACATACATATCATCAAAATGTCAAACACATATCAAGTTCACATAATTACTTGCAACATGATTTCTCCCATGACCTCAAAAACAAAAGTAACTACTCGCAAATGATAATCATGCTCAAGATCAGAGGGGTATTAAATAGCATAATGGATCTGAACATATAATCCACCAAATAAACCACATAGTAATCAACTACAAGATGTAATTGAAGGAAATATGCCCTAGAGGCAATAATAAAGTTGTTATTTTATATTTCCTTATTCATGATAAATGTTTATTATTAAAGCTAGAATTGTATTAACCGGAAACTTGATACATGTGTGGATACATAGACAAAACAATGTGTCCCTAGTATGCCTCTACTAGACTAGCTCGTTGATGAAAAGATGGTCAAGTTTCCTAGCCATGGACATGAGTTGTCATTTGATAACGGGATCACATCATTAGTAGAATGATGTGATGAACAAGACCCATCTGTTAGCTTAGCATAATGATCATTTATTTTTATTGCTATTGTTTTCTTCGTGTCAAATATATATTCCTCCAACTTTGAGATTATGCAACTCCCGGACACCGGAGGAATGCCTTATGTGCTATCAAACGTCACAATGTAACTGGGTGATTATAAAGATGCTCTACTGGGGAACTTGTTTGTACCCTACATTATCAGTAGACAATGGCGCTCCCACCTCCCACCTCGACGCTGACCACACCACCGGCGATCTCCATCCTCGTCCACTAATTTGTGGATCCCTTCCGATCATTCTCTCCGGCGTCTCCTCTGGATCAAGGCAATACCCATTTCCTCTGGGTTCATCTGGTGGATCTACTCTTGGCTTGGATTTCTCCAAGGGTAGGGCTTTTTCTGATGAGGTTTTCAGATCCACTGGTCAAACGATCCACCCAATGGGACGAAGGAGGGCTTTCATATTAATTGTGTCCTTTAGCCGCCATGCTTTCCGTCTTTCGGAGGATTCGGTGGCGGCAGCTTTGGAGGCTACAATTGGTGGATCGGCAATTGACCTTCGGGTTCTTCACATCAAAGACAAGGTTTTCTCTTTCCATGTTTCATGCAAGCAAGTTGGTTTTATTATTATGGATCTGCGTTCTTTTGCTTGCGATCTGTTCAAATGTTATTTCAATCTTTGGGGCAATGGAGGGCCTAATTGGGTTCGTGAACTTAAGATCTAGCGTAAGGAATGTGATGCTGAGTGGATTCTAATTAGTTCTACTAAATGTAGATCTTCTTTGGGTCTGTTGGCGATGCATAGGCCTCCGGTTAGATCTTCTCTTAAGTCAGCTCCCACAGTTCGGAAGAAATTGTCTTTTGCCATATTTGAGCAGTATTCTGCCTGCAAGGGTTATAGATATCCTGCTTCTCAAACTTGCATTGATACTATTATGGATGGGGGTTATACTCTTTCTGCTCATGAGCGTGTTGTTATTAGACAAGCTCCCCCCCTTGATTTGCATTGGACGGTGGCTCGGCCACCTATCGTGTTTGGTACTATTTAACCTTTGCCGGAGTTGCACTGGTTGATCGCGCCGCCACCACTTGATATGGTAACTGTGGATCCGCGGCCCGTGGTTTCTGGTAATCTTTCTGCACAATTTGCGGAAGCGGGAATCTCTCCTGTTCAAAATGGAAACCTGGAATCTAGCCCACCTTCTTTGGAAGCCCAACACTCTGGTCCGGTGTCACCAGAGTTATTTGTTGGGCCAATTCCTGGCATTCGGGTTAATGGGCCTGCCTCGTCACAGAATACCCCAGTTTCTGTCATGTTGGATGCAACTTCTAGCCCAAGCCCACCCGATCCACCATAAGATATACCCACCTCGCAAGAAGCAGTGCAGCAGTTTGACGCCATGGTCAATGACATGGTGGACCGGGTTTTAACTTGTATTGTCTATTCTCTCAGGGGCCACCTAGCAGCCCCTTGTGGAATGCGAGCGGTCTGCTCGGCTTGCTCGTGCACGGGTCATTTTAGCAGGGATTGTAATGATTCCGCGCGCTCCAATGGATTGGCTTGGAGGCCAATTTCTCTGCAACAAAGAACGAGGATTTCGGAAAATCCAGCAGGTCAGGGGAACGGTGCCGAAGTTATTAGGATAGCTTGCCCAGTCACATCGTCGCCGCCCATAGTGCACCAATCCCTCCCTCTTCCTTCCAGCGAAAACCCCATCTCCTCCTCCAAGCGACCAGCAATGGCGAACTACGAACTTGATCTGCAGCAATTCGTTCCGCCTGGCCACCACATCATCGATGGTGGAGACAGGAGGCTTCCCCGCACCTTCATCACGCCTGCGGCTCGTCCTCCTCGCCGCCATGAGGAGTACATGGTGGCTGAGGTCATGCCTGCTCTAGAGGGTCCAATCGGACCCATCAGGGAGGAGATTGTTCAGTTCCTTTAGGACAGAGGTACTCTGGTTCGCTCCGCCCAGCCTTGGTTTCATGGGGTAGGATTATTTCAAGTCAGGGATCCATCTGTTAGATATACTTTGATTCAGCATCCACCTTTCCCTCTGGGCAATGATCGTTTTGTGAGGTTTATGAAACATGATGAAGGAGAGAACTTTAAGGGGAGTCAGGGGTTTCACAAGGGTTGGCTTATGTTCATCGGGATTCCTCTCGATTATCGCAATACGGAGTTCATATCTCAAGCAGTTGGTACCTTTGGGAAATTTCATTCTTGGGATAGTGAAGATCCTTATTTGGTTCGAACTCTAGTGGAGGCAAGTTTTCCTGACACTCCATTAGTGCCACGAGATGTGGTATTTGGCGACTACACTGACTGGGGAGGAGCCCAAGTTTTGTGGACTGCTGCTTGTTATGTGTTGGGTGTTGATTTTGCTGATCAGATGCCAAATGACGAAGACCCAATGCCGCTGAATGGAAATCCACATCCACTACCTGGAAATCTGTTGCAAGATAATCTGATGTTTGTTCTTCCGCCATACCCGATGCTGGGTTGGCATGACGCACCCATAGCTCCTCCAGAGGCTCAGAATAATAACATAGGTGATGATGGATGGGGGCATGCAAATTGGGGGGACGAGGAAGAACTTCAACAACAGCCTCAACCTACTCTGCCAGAGCAGGACCAGGTCTCAATTGTCATTGATCAGCCGGAGGGCTCTGGGTCTGTGGAGCAACATGTGGAAATTCTGTTGGAGGAACAAAATGAGTTACAGCCGAAACAACAGTTACACGGCAATGTGCAGCAGCCTGTTGAGGATAATCCCTTGGCAATTGTTCCATATCATCCTCCTATCATTCAGCAACATCAGATTCTCATTGGTATGGCAAGGATTGTGGCTGGGCCACCGCTTCCTCCAGAGATGATCTGGAACAGATCTTTTGAGAACCTGCTGCCTGAATTTGTTGTCAAGGAGGTGCCGAGACCAATCTTCTTCAAGCCACTCTGGACAGTGACATATTCCAAGCGCACCTGGACCATTGCCTTTGATGATTCACAGAAGAGATCTTCTTTGGTTCTGAGCTTGCCTATCTGCCCTGTTCTACGGAGGCCTTTTGTGGCTAAACGCCCAGTTGCCAGAGCGCTTTTTCGAAGTTCATCTTAAGGAGTTCACACAGCTGACGACAATGTATCGACCAACTTGGATATGTCTGGTGAGATGCACACTGATGATGTTGTGCCTGAAGGCCTATAGGAGATCTCCTCTTCTTCTGTGGTATTTGCTTCTATGCAGGTTAAGGACAAGAAGCAGACAAGAAGAAAGAAGGCAGTGCCCCCTTTGGTGGATACTTCTGTTCGAAGATGTACACGAAGCGCGGTAAAACTCGATGGGTTTAAACACGTCAGTTTTGAGCAACTTTCTCTTCAGCCCACCAAGAGGCGCCCAAGGCCCAAGCCCATCCAAGTGACGGCCCAGCCCAAGCCTAGCGATGCTGGCGATAATGGCAACATCTCTGAAGATGCTCCTCCACCCACGCCTCTCAATGTTCTGCAAGCAATCGGAGCGGAGCTGGAGATTGACCCTAATCTACTATCCAAGGAAAAGCTTATGGCTAATCCCAAGGATGATTCCTCCTCCACTGGTGTTTAAATGTTGTTGTGCAATACTTTAGCTAGGTGTAGCGAGCCTATTAAATTTGCTATCGTTTATGTAGTGTCTGAACCTTATGCTTTGCAGTTGGAACTGGATGACTTTTGTTTCTTATGGCGTGGAATGTATGGCATTATATGTCATGCAATGGCTGATACTTTGCTTTTGGTTATATCATGAATCAACAATCTATGCATAATTGGAAGGTATTATGTTGGAATGTTCGTGGTCTTAAGTCTAAAACTCGACAGCGTTCGGTTAGGGAGAAAATTTCTGAAAGTCAGTGTGCGATTGCTTGCTTGCAAGAAACGAAGTTATCTGATTGTTCCCGTTCATTAGTTAAGAGCATATGTCCTTCGGGCTTTGATCAGTTTATTGAGTCACCCTCGAGAGGAGCCTCGGGTGGGATTCTGGCAGTTTGGCATTCAGATGTTTTTAAGGGGGTCTTAATTGAAGTAAAACCTTTTGGAATTGTCATCAGTTTCACCTCGGTGCATAATAATGACCAGTGGTTCTTAGTAAATGTTTATGGGCCATGTCAGGGTGAGATGAGGGATGATTTTGTCAGCTGGCTTTATAATTTGCAGGTGGAACCTGAACAACATTGGTTGTTAGTGGGAGATTTTAATTTCATCACGTCCATGGAAAACAGAAATCTCCCAGGAGGGGACGTTAATGATATCTTTATCTTCAATGAGATCATTGGTCATTTAGGGCTGCTTGAGCTTCCCCTAAAAGGTAGAAGATTTACCTGGTCTAACATGCAGGATGTCCCACTTTTGGAACAATTAGACTGGTTTTTTTACTTCTGCTAGTTGGATAAATCATTATCCCATGACACAAGTGGCCCCTCTCGCTAGAACTGCGTCTGATCATGTTCCTTGTGTGCTCTCTATCAGTACCTCAATTCCTAAAGCACATATCTTCAGATTTGAGAACTATTGGGTGCATCAACAAGGTTTCATGGACTATGTGAGGGAGGTCTGGAACAAACCTTCAAATAAAACTCATATTTCAGCAGTTATTATGGACAAATTGAAATCCTTGAGGTTTGCACTCAAGAAATGGCAGAAGGGGCTATCACACATTAAACCCTTGATTGAAAAGTGCAATTGGGTTATTTTGTGGTTGGATGATTTAGAGGATTGCAGGCATCTTTCCATACCTGAGCAAAATTTCAAAAAGTTATGCAAGATGCATCATGAACACCTTTTGCATTTGCAGTTTTTATACTAGAGGAAAAGGTGTACTATCATCAAGGTGGGTGAGGAGAATTCAAAATTCTTCCAGGCCATGGCAACAGAAAGATATAGGAGAAATTCTATTGCTAATCTACAACTATATGATGGTACAGTTACTTCAGATCATGGGGAGATAGCTAATGAATTTTTGGTTGCTTTCAAGGGTAGAATGGGAACCCTTAAACCAATTGTTTTGGGTAATGAAATCCTCTCTTTAATTCCAAAAGTTCAAGGCCTTGAGGTGCTCACAAATCCTTTTGATCTGCAAGAGATTGAAAAGGTCATAAAAGAAATGCCCATTGATAAAGCACCTGGGCCAGATGGTTTTAATGGCCTTTTTATGAAGAAATGCTGGTCAATCATTTCAACTGACTTCATTCAGTTGGTCAATGAATTTCATGCAGGAACTGCTATTTTGGAAAATCTGAATGAAGCCTTCATCACTTTAGTCCCAAAAAAGCAAACACATAAAAATGTTGGAGATTTTCGGCCAATCTCTTTGACAAGTGTGGGTCTGAAGTTTCTGACCAAATTGGCAGACAATAGGTTTCAGGAAGAAATCACCAAATGTGTACATGAGAATCAATATGGCTTCATTAAGTCAAGAACAATTCAAGATTGTATTGCCTGACTTTTGAGTATATTCATCAATGCAATCAGTCCAGGAAGCCAATTCTTTTGCTCAAGCTTGACTTTGAAAAGGCTTTTGACTCTATTCAACATGAGGCAATCTTAAGAATTCTTGTGGCAAAAGGTTTTTATAGCAAATGGATTACTTGGGTTCAACAACTGTTAACCTTTGCAACCTCCTCTATCTTGTTAAATGTTGTGCCTGAAAATGTTGTGGAAGCCTCTGTTGCTTCTACACTTGCTGCTCTTTTTGGCTGTCAGCTGGGTTCTATGCCTTTTACTTATTTGGGGCTTCCTGTTGGAACCACTAGGCCAAAAATTGTTGACTTGCTCCCTTTGGTGGATTGCATGGAAAGGAGGTTAACTGCTAGTTTATGGTTTTTACCTCAAGGTAGTAGACTGCAGTTAGTAAATTCTATGATATCTTCACTGCCCATATCTTTGCAGTCTATCTTTACCTAAGGGTATTCTAAAGCAGCTAGAAAGGATACAAAGGAAGTGCCTCTGGAGGAAATATGGTAAAGAAAAGGGTCACTCTTTGGCTGCTTGGCCCCTTGTCTGTAGGCCCAAGATGAAGGGTGAGCTTGGAATTCTGAATTTGGGCCTGCAAAATGATGCTCTTCTTCTTAAGTCCCTGAATAAATTCTATAATAAAGCTGATGTGCCATGGGTCAGTTTGGTGTGGGATTCATATTACTATCAGAGAGTTCTACATGACACTTCTCTCTGTGGCTCTTTTTGGTGGAGGGATATTTGTAAATTGGTGGACAAATATCGGGCTGTCACATCTGTAACTGTTGGCAAAGGAGATACTATTCTATTCTGGTCTGATCATTGGGAAATTGGCCAATCTTGTACCCCCCCTCAAGAAAGGTTTCCAAGACTTTTTTCCTTTTGCCTTCAGAAGAACCTTTCTGTTATGGAAGTGATACAAGCATGAAATTTGCAGCAAATGTTTTCTTTGCCTTTGTCTGAACTGGCTTATAGGGAGTTTAATCAACTTTCAACCTTGTTATCTGGCAGACAATTAGACAATGATTGTAATGATACTTGGGCTTGGAGACATGGAAAAAGGGTGAGTACTCGGCAAAGAAGTACTATGAGTTTGTCCACCAGCCTATTATTGCCAACCCCATACTCAGCTGGGTTTGGAAGAGCTGTTGTACAATGACAATTAAAATGTTTGCCTGGTTGGTCATCATGGATAGAGTTAACACCAAGGATATGATTCAGCGATGTCATTGGAGAATTAATGATGGACCTAGTTGTGTCCTTTGTCCGACTGAAGTACTTGAGGATAGGAACCACCTATTCTTCCAGTGTAACTTCAGTATGAGGGTCTGGAACTACCTGCAAGTTTCCTGGTTGGATAACAATGATATGGTGCAAATTGCATTACATGCAAGGAAGGAGTTTGATAAACCATTTTTTGCAGAGGTGGGTTTCCTCGCTTGGTGGAATATCTGGAAAGTTAGGAATGACAGGGCTTTTAGACATATCCAACCAACTTTTAGGCAGTGGAGAAATGGGTTTATTCATGACATTACTCTACTCTCACACAGGATCAAGGCCAGATACAAGGATGATCTACTCAAATGGATTGATTTCCTGCCTCCCTGAAGACCCCCACCATTTGTAATTTTTATCTTTCTTCCTAGAGTACTGTAGCTTACCTTGTATAATTTCTTCTTTCTTTTTGTTCCCGCTCTTGAGGAACTATGTATTTATTCTTTGTTCTTTATTAATAAAATGCTGTGGGGTGTAAGCCCTGCAGTCTTCAAGGTCAAAAAAAGGTGTTTGTTGGGTTGGCATAGATCAAGATTAGGATTTGTCACTCGGAGTATCGGAGAGGTATCTCTGGGCCCTCTCGATAATGCACACCGTTTGAAGCCTTGCAAGCAATGTGATTAATGAGTTGGTCTGGAATGATGCACTATGATAACCCACAAGTATAGGGGATCGCAACAGTTTTCGAGGGTAGAGTATTCAACCCAAATTTATTGATTCGACACAAGGGGAGCCAAAGAATATTCTCAAGTATTAGAAGTTGAGTTGTCAATTCAACCACACCTGGAAAACTTAATATCTGCAGCAAAGTATTTAGTAGCAAAGTAATATGGAAGTAACGACAATAGTGGCAAAAGTAACAGTAGCTGTTTTGTAGTAATTGTAACAGTGGCAACGGTAAAGTAACTAAGTAAAGATCAATATGTGAAAAGCTCGTAGGCATTGGATCAATGGTGGACAATTATGTCGGATGCGATTCCATGCAACAGTTATAACATAGGGTGACATAGAACTAGCTCCAGCTCATCAATGTAATGTAGGCATGTATTCCGAATATAGTCATACGTGCTTATGGAAAAGAACTTGCATGACATCTTTTGTCCTACCCTCTCGTGGCAGCGGGGTCCTATTGGAAACTAAGGGATATTAAGGCCTCCTTTTAATAGAGTATTGGACCAAAGCATTAACACTTAGTGAATACATGAACTCCTCAAACTACGATCATCACCGGGAGTGGTCCCGATTATTGTCACTTTGGGGTTGCCGGATCATAACACATAGTAAGTGACTATTGACTTGCAAGATAGGATCAAGAACTCACATATATTCATGAAAACATAATAGGTTCAGATCTGAAATCATGGCACTCGGGCCCTAGTGACAAGCATTAAGCATAGCAAAGTCATAGCAACATCAATCTTAGAACGTAATGGATACTAGGGATCAAACCCTAACAAAACTAACTCGACTACATGGTAAATCTCATCCAACCCATCACCGTCTAGCAAGCCTACGATGGAATTACTCACGCACGATAGTGAGCATCATGAAATTGGTGATGGAGGATGGTTGATGATGACGACGGCAATGGATTCCCCTCTCCGGAGCCTCGAATGGACTCCAGACCAGCCCTCCCAAGAGAGATTAGGGCTTGGCGGCGACTCCATATCGTAAAACACGACGAATCCTTCTCTCTAATTTTTTTCTCCCTGAACGTGAATATATGGAGTTGGAGTTGAGGTCGGTGGAGCCTCAGGGGGACCACGAGACAAGGGGGTGCGCCCAGGGGGGGCAGGCGCGCCCCCACCCTCGTGGACAGGGTGTGGGCCCCTGGTCTTGATTCTTTTGCCAGTATTTTTTATTAATTCCAAAAATATTCTCCGTGAAGTTTCAGGTCATTCCGAGAACTTCTATTTCTGCACAAAAATAACACCATGGCAATTCTGTTGAAAACAATGTCAGTCCGGGTTAGTTCCATTCAAATCATGCAAGTTAGAGTCCAAAACAAGGGCAAAAGTGTTTGGAAAAGTAGAAAACGATGGAGACGTATCAACTCTCTCAAGCTTAAACCTTTGCTTGTCCTCAAGCAATTCAGTTGACAAACTGAAAGTGATAAAGAAAAACTTTTACAAACTCTGTTTGCTCTTATTGTTGCAAATATGTAAAGCCAACATTCAAGTTTTGAGCAAAGATTATGAACTAACCACATTCACAATAACATTTAGGTCTCATGTTTACTCATATCAATGGCATAATCAACTAGCGAGCAATAATAATAAATCTCGGATGACAACACTTTCTCAAAATAATCGTAATATGATATAACAAGATGGTATCTCGCTAGCCCTTTCTGAGACTGCAAAACATAAATGAAGGGCACCTCTGAAGATCAAGGGCTGACTAGACATTGTAATTCATGGTAAAAGAGATCCAGTCATAGTCATACTCAATATAAATTAATAGTAATGCATGCAAATGACAGCGGTGCTTTCCAACTGGTGCTTTTTAATAAGAGGATGATGACTCAACATAAAAGTAAATAGATAGGCCCTTCGCAGAGGGAAGTAGGGATTTGTAGAGGTACCAGAGCTCGAGTTTTGAAATAGAGATAAATAATATTTTGGGTGACATACTTTCATTGTCAACATAACAACCAAGAGATCTCGATATCTTCCATGCTACACACATTATAGGCGGTTCCCAAATAGAATGGTAAAGTTTATACTCCCCCACCACCAACATGCATCAATCCATGGCTTGCCTGAAACAATGGGTTCCTCCAACTAATCACAAACCTGGGACAGTTTTGTTTGCAATTATTTTGATTTGAGCATGGGACTGGGCATCCCGGTTACCGGCCGTTTTCTCGTGAGTGAGGAGCGGAGTCCACTCCTCGTGAGAATAACCCACCTAGCATGGAAGATATAGACAGGCCTAGTTGATACATGAGCTGTTCGAGCATACAAAATAGAATTTCATTTGAAGGTTTAGAGTTTGGCACATACAAATTTACTTGGAACGGCAAGTAAATACCACATATAGGATGGTATGGTGGACTCATATGGAATAACTTTGGGGTTTATGGAAGTGGATGCACAAGCAGTATTCCCCTTAGTACAAGTGAAGGCTAGAAAGAGACTGGGAAGCGACCAACTAGAGAGCAACAACAGTCATGAACATGCATTAAAATTAATCAACACTGAGTGCAAGCATGAGTAGGATATAAATCACCATGAACATGAATATCGTGGAGGCTATGTTGATTTTGTTTCAACTACATGCATGTACATGTGCCAAGTCAAGCCACTCAAATCGTTCAAAGGAGGATACCACCCTATCATACCACATCACAACCATTTTAATAGCATGTTGGCACGCAAGGTAAACCATTATAAACTCCTAGCTAGTTAAGCATGGCATGAGCAATTATAATCTCTAATTGTCATTGCAAACATGTCTCATTCATAATAGGCTGAATCAGGAATGATGAACTAATCATATTTACAAAAACAAGGTAGGTCAAGTTCATACCAGCTGCTCTCATCTCAATCAGTCCATCATATATCGTCATTATTGCCTTTCACTCGCACGACCGAACGGTGTGGATAATAATAATAGTGCACGTGCATTGGACCAAGATGGAATCTGCAAGCATTGAATACAAGGGAGAAGACAAGGTAATATGGGCTGTTGGTTAAATCAATAATAATGCAAATGAGATCCACTCAACATTTTCATCATGGTATTCTCCTCTCGACCCCCAAAGAAAAGAAAAGAAATAAAACTATTTACACTAGAAAGCTCCCAACAAGCAAAAGAAGAACAAAAAATCTTTTTGGGTTTTCTTTTAATTACTACTACAAGCATGGAAAGTAGACTAGCTATTTTATTGTTTTTTCTTAAGGTTTTTCAAACACACAAGAAGAAGGCTTAGAAAAGAAAATAAACTAGCATGGATAGTACAATGAAAAAGTATGAGCACCGACAACTAGAATGAGTGTGTGAACATGAATGTAATGTCGGTGAGAAATACGTACTCCCCCAAGCTTAGGCTTTTGGCCTAAGTTGGTCTATGCCCACGGATCAAAGTGACCCTCTCCAGTGTGCGGAGGAGTGTCATCTGGGTGCCACTGGTTGGCGATCTCCTCTGGATCCCACTGATAAACAGACTATCGATAAGGGTCAAGTGGTAGTTCCGGCTCAGGCTCTGGAGCTAGAGTCAGGCTCCGGTGTACATAAACGGCCTCCGGCAAGATGAGGTACGTGCCTGAAAATATGTTAAACAAAGAGGGCGCATGCAAGGTAAGAATCTCACAATAATTTTTATCAAATATCAAATTGTACTTAAGCAGTTTCTTCTTATTTTTAACAATAAAATCATGTGCTACCATACTCTTATAATCTAGAAAAAGAGAGGGCAACAACTTTTCTTCTTTCTCATAATGCCTAATAGGTATATTAAAGTGTGCACCAAGGCGCGAAGCAAATATACCACCGAAGATGGGGCCCTTTGCACGGTTCGGACTTAAACGCTTAGCAATGACAACACCTAAACTGAAAGTTGTATCACGAAACAAAGCATGGTGCAAAATAACAATATCAGGTGCACTAAGATTTCCACTGTTCCCGCAATCAATTAAACTTCTACTAGCAAATATTGCAAAGTAACGTAAAACAGGAAAATGTATGCTAGTAATTCTTGCACCTGAAACTTTCCTCGTTTCCCCTACAACAATCATATCAATAAACCCCTCCACATCATTACGGTGTGGTTCCTCTATGCTGCCCTCAAAGGGTATCTTGCAGACCCGACAAAAATCATATAATGACATCTCCTTAACCTCAGCATATAAATGAAACTCCACTGAAGGTGGTGATTTCCTAGCATGAAAGTAAAATTTTTGCACGAAAATATTAGTGAGTAGGAGATACTGTTCGCGCTGGTCGTGGAGGAAGTCGGTGAAGCCTGCATTCTCCACCAAATCATAAAAAATCATCATGAATCCCGATTGCCTTCAAGAACTCATCACAAGGCCATTCACACGGCCGAACCTCCGCAGTGCGAGGAAGATTATATTTGGGCTTCTTATTTTCCTCACTTTCCTTATCCTTCGAGCTTCGGCTCGAAGAGCCCCTCAACAATCTCTTCATCATTTTATTTCTCTGAAAATTCCTGGAATTTTTTAATGACTCAAAATAAAAGTGAACCAAACTAAACAAAATTGGTCGCAACTACTCCCACAAGTGCCTAGAGGCTATATACTGCATTAGAACTACTTTTCACCATATAAATTTGACATGCAAGCTCAAGAACAGGGTCACCTTAGAAGCAGAAATTTGCAATAAATAAAGCACTAGAACAAAAACTAATTGGACCATTGGAGGAGTCACATACCGAAGAACAATCCCCCAAAACAGTTTCATGAATGTAGCTTTGAGCAAGGAGATAGAAAATCGCAGCAAAACGAGCTAGAACACGAGTTTGAGCTGTGTCATGATTTTTTTTTTGGAGGAAGACGAAGTGTGTGGGTGCAGGAATAAGTGGAGGGGGGCCACATGGGTCCCACAAGGCAGGGGGGAGGCACGCCCAGGGGGAGGCGCGCCCTAGATCCTCGTTGCCAGGTGGTGTGGCCCCCTGATGTGTTCTTAGTGCCAAAAATTCTTAAATATTCTACAAAAAATCATATTTCATTTTCGGGACATTTGGATAACTTTTATTTCCATGGTATTTTTTATTGCAAGGACAAATCATAAAACAGACAGATTTTTTTACTATTTTTGCTTTATTTAATCTAAATAACAGAAAATAAAAGGAAGGTACAGAGAGTTATGCTTTCTAACTTCATCCATCTCATGCTCATCAAAAGGAATCCACTAACAAGGTTGATCAAGTCTTGTTAACAAACTCATTCCGAATCGCATGAAACCGGAGAATCTTCGAATATCACTAAGTTACCTCAACAGGGATATGCATGTCCCCAACAATAAGAATATCATATTTCTTCTTGACAGTAGGAAGAGGAAATTCAAAACCTCCAATAGTAATCGTTGAAAATTTTCCAATACAATTGATACTGTGGACATGAGGTTGTTTCCTCGGAAAGTGTACCGTATGCTCATTACCATTAACATGAAAAGTGACATTGCCTTTATTGCAATCAATAACAGCCCCTGTAGTATTCAAAAAGGGTCTACCAAGGATAATTGACATACTATCGTCCTCGGAAGTATCATGAATAACAAAGTCTGTTAAAATAATACCATTTGCAACCACAACAGGCACATCCTCACAAATACCGACATGTATAGTAGTTGATTTATCGGCCATTTGCAAACATATTTCAGTAGGTGTCAACTTATTCAAATCAAGTCTATGATATAAAGAGAGAGGCATAACACTAACACCGGCTCCAAGATCACATAAAGCAGTTTTAACATAGTTTCTTTCAATGGAGCATGGTATAGTTGGTACTCCTGGATCTCCTAGTTTCTTTGGTATTCCACCCTTAAAAGTATAATTAGCAAGAATGGTGGAAATTTCAGCTTCTGGTATCTTTCTTTTATTTGTAACAATACCTTTCATGTACTTAGCATAAGGATTCATTTTAAGCATATCAGTCAAACGCATATGAGGGAGTCCTGGACTAAGGGGTCCTCGGACAGCCGGACTATATACTTTGGCCGAACTGTTGGACTATGAAGATACAAGATAGAAGACTTCGTCCCGTGTCCGGATGGGACTCTCCCTTGCGTGGAAGACAAGCTTGGCGATACAGATATGTAGATTCCTTTCTCTGTAACCAACTTTGTGTAACCCTAGCCCACTCTGGTGTCTATATAAACCGGAGGGTTTAGTCCGTAGGACAACAATCATAATCTCATAGGCTAGACTTCTAGGGTTTAGCCATTACGATCTCGTGGTAGATCAACTCTTGTAATACTCATATTCATCAAGATCAATCAAGAAGGAAGTAGGGTATTACCTCCATAGAGAGGGCCCGAACCTGGGTAAACATTGTGTCCCCCGCCTCCTGTTACCATTAGCCTTAGATGCACAGTTCGGGACCCCCTACCCGAGATCCGCCGGTTTTGACACCAACATTGGTGCTTTCATTGAGAGTTCCGCTGTGTCATCGAAGATATGCTTGATGTCTCCATCAATCATCTACAACAACGCAGTCCATGGGGAGATTTTCCTCCCCGGGCAGATCTTCGTATTCGGTGGCTTCGCACTGCGGGCCAACTCGCTTGGCCATCTAGAGCAGATAGATAGCTATGCCCCTGGCCATCAGGTCAGATCTGGAAGCCTAAATTTTGTGGCCGATATCCGTGGAGACTTGATCTTCGACGGGTTTGAGAACATGACTAGATCTGTCATCGGGCCACACGCAGGAGATAGCGCCTGTTGCCGCCCTGGCCCTAGAGCTGGAGCAGGCTGCATCATCCGAAGACGGGAAGCTTAACCCCGCCACAGAGGCCGCAGACTCAGTGGCGCTCGAGCCACACACAGACCCAACATTGAGCTGGGCTTGTGTTATCGGAACCTCGGACTCGTTTCCGGCCATGGGTTCCGGACCGCGTGCATCCGCACCCATCGAACCTGATTGGGTGCCGGTCTTGGAGTTCAGCTCCGTGGATATCTTCCAGCACTCGCCTCTAGGTGATGTGCAGAACTCATTGAAATCCCTCTCCTTGTTAGGAGACTCTCGGCCGAACTATGTCCGGCTCGAGTGGGGAGCGGACGGCGAAGAATTTTGTGTCCCACCCACCACCCACATTATAGCCACTGTCGATGACTTAACCGACGTTCTTGATTATGACTCCGAAGACATCGACGGTATGGACGACGATGCAGGAGAGGATTAGGAACCACTGCCTATAGGGCATTGGACAACCACTTCCTCATATGACATATACATGGTGGATACACCAAAAGAAAACAACAGCGACAAAGAAAATCTGGTCGAGGATAAACCTCCTGAGAAACAACCGAAGCACCGATGTCAGCGGCGCCGCTCTAAGCCACGCCGTAGTAAAAACAGCAATACCGTCACAGAAGAGGATAACACTCCGGACGGTACCGAAAACAATGAAGACCCCGTTGAGCCAACCTCCGAACAGGAGGAACGGGAAGATGGGCAAGCTAGCCCTAACAAACAGGCCATGAACAAAGACTCGGAGGATAGCAACTACCTCCCATCCTCCGAGGACGAGGTGAGCCTCGGCGACGGAGAGTTCATCTTGCCTGAGGAACCCACCAAATAGGAACTCTTTAAGGGTTAGCTAATTGCCACTGCAAGAAGCCTGAAAAAGAAACAACATCAGCTTCAAGCTGATCAAGATCTGCTCAACGAAAGATTGACTAATGTCCTAGCAGCCGAGGAATACAGCCTCGTGCGCCCAACCAAAAGCTACCCGAAGTGCAAACTGTTACCATAGTTCTATGACGAGGCGCTGGATCCCATCCTACCAAGGTACGATGCGACTGACCGACCACCACGTGGCCGGGACAAAGCGGCACCTCGAGCCGAACACCAGCCCGCACTACCTCGTCGAACAGACAGAAATACAACAGCTCGGGGATATACACATGGTGCGATTTGGAAAAGAGAGTAGGTCAGACAAGATCCATCTACGGATCATGGGGGCGCGCCTCGACGCGCGACGACAGCCATCTGGCTGAACGTGAGAAACATGACCATGTCCGGGCCGAAAAAACCACAGACGAGCTCCATCTGAGCTACGTCACACCTGGCTCGATACAGAGGCGCCACACACCCCCTTTGCTTCACCTACAAAGTAATGGGACACGATTTCCCAGAAGGGTTTAAACCCGTAAACATCAAATCATATGATGGCACAACAGACCCCGCGGTGTGGATCGAGGATTTTCTTCTCCACATTCATATGGGTCGCGGCGATGATCTTTACGCCATCAAATACCTCCCGCTTAAACCCAAGGGACCAGCTAGATATTGATTAAATAGTCTGCCCGAAAACTCCATTGGCAGCTGGGAGGAATTGGAGGGTGCCTTCCTCGACAACTTCCAAGGCACATATGTCCAACCTCCGGATGCCGATGACCTAAGTCATATAATCCAACAGCCCGGAGAGTCAGCCAGGAAATTCCGGACTCGGTTCCTAACTAAAAAGAACCAAATCGTCGACTGTCTGGATGCCGAAGCCCTAGCGGCCTTTAAACACAACATCCGCGACGAATGGCTGGCCAGACACCTTGGCCAGGAAAAAGCGAAGTCCATGTCCGCCCTTATGGCACTCATGACCTGCTTCTGTGCGGACGAAGACAGCTGGCTAGCCCGT
Organism: Triticum aestivum; assembly: GCF_018294505.1. Lineage (NCBI taxonomy): Eukaryota > Viridiplantae > Streptophyta > Magnoliopsida > Poales > Poaceae > Triticum > Triticum aestivum. The sequence goes on along the minus strand of NC_057804.1, from coordinate 532,550,326 downwards.
AGCAACAATACATGCGAACCTGGCACTTCTAAAGCCAGGAACAGCAACGGCAAGCCCCGATGCAATAGACATAAGCATCGAAACAACGGTGATAGTACTGAAGACACGGCGGTCAACGCCGGATTCAGCGGCTCTAAGTCCGGTCAGTGGAAGAAGCCATTCAAGAGAAATAATCCAGGCCCATCCAGTCTGGACCGCATACTAGATCGACCATGCCAAATCCATGGCACTCCGGATAAACCAGCCAATCATACCAACCGGGAATGTTGGGTTTTCAAATAGGCCGGCAAGTTAAACACCGAGAATAAGGAGAAAGGGTCACAAAGCAAGGACGATGACGAGGAACCCTGACCACCGAACACAGGGGGACAAAAGAAATTCCCCCCAAAGTCAAAACGGTGAACATGATATACGCCACCCATATCCCCAAAAAGGAGCGCAAGCATGCACTTAGGGACGTCTACGCGATGGAGCCAGTCACCCCAAAGTACAACCCATGGTCGTCCTACTCGATCACCTTCGATCGCAGGGACCATCCGACCAGTATCCATCATGGCGGCTCAGCCGCACTGGTCCTTGACCTAATTATCGATGGATTCCACCTTGTGCGAGTTCTCATGGATGGTGGCAGCAGCCTGAACCTGCTCTATCAGGATACAGTGTGCAAAATGGGTATCGATCCCTCAAGTATCAAACCCACAAAAACCACCTTTAAAGGTGTCATACCAGGTGTAGAGGCCTGTTGTACGGGCTCAATCACACTGGAAGTGGTCTTCGGATCCCCGGATAATTTCTAAAGCGAAGAGTTAATCTTCGACATCGTCCCCTTCCACAGTGGTTATCATGCACTGCTCGGACGAACCGCACTTGCTCGATTCAATGTGGTGCCATACTATGCTTACCTCGAGCTCAAAGATGCCCGGACCACAAGGTGTGATAACAATCAATGGAAATACGGAGCGCTCCCTCCGTACTGAGGAGCACACCGTGGCCCTTGCAGCAGAAGTATAGAGCAGCCTTCTTAGGCAGAACCTCAATTCGGCAATAAAGCGCCTAGACACCATCAAGCAAGTCCGAACTGCTCTGCAGCAGGACCGTCCGGCTCGTCCAGAGCTCGACTAGCAATTCCGCCTTCGTCCTAGTCCCAATCAAGCGGTGAAATTCGTGCCGCGCGTACATAACTACGCACTTAAAATACCATGGGCATGGATGGAGGCACAGCTAGACTGCGGTCCACAATGCGGCTCAACCGCCCCTCACTGCAAAAAAAGACACATCCGTGACATTTTGGGCCGAACGAAATGTTTTTCTGTCATACATATGACACTTCTATGACGATAATTGTGACAAAACCCGGTATCATCATAGATGTGGTGGGCTCCTACTTCTATGACAAAAAATCATGACAGAAAATGGGCTTTTCATCCTGGGCGGGCCGGAGACGCAGCTGCATGACATTCTTTGGGCCGTCCATGATGGAAAAAAACCATGGTAGAAGCGAGGGCGAGGAAAATTTCGGGGAGTTCCTAGTTACGGTGGGAGGTCGGGGGCCAAGCGATGCGTGTTTCTCTCGTACACATACGCGCATGTGTGCAAGGCGTTGGCTCTAACTGAACCTGAGTGAGGCGTTGGGCTCTAACTGAACCTGAGTGATTGCACTGCAGGCTACGCGTTACTGAACCCGAGCGATCGATCGATGGCTGTTAACTGAACCCGATCGAGCGATTCCTTCGCTACTGCTGCTAACTGAAGCCGATCGATTGGATGAACGGTGAGCG